>NC_091934.1:43602397-43902397 GCF_041260155.1 Ptychodera flava
ACACTTGTTATGCGTCCAATGTCTTGAGAACTGTGCTCGAGGCACAAAAAATGTCAAATTACACTATGTAGTAGAAAATTCTGATACAATGGCACCGCAGACTAGGCAAATGAAAAAGGTCAAAATTAACGTTTAAAGAGAAAGTCTTGAGGACCAAAGCACACCCGGGAAGTTTATTGCAATAAAATATTAATAGGACTGACCTGTGGGTTTTGAGCCCAGATCATGACAGCATGCGTTGATTTGAACCAATGATTTCCAACCAACGAGGGTACATTATTAATCTTCACCATTAGTCTGTACATACTTTTACAGCTTGTATCACTGCATGAAACCCAATATTCAGATAATTCACATTAATGAGTTGCCTGTATTATAGTATAATACACGTGAATTCACATGAATCCACATGAATACAAGCTAGCTGAATACAAAAAATGGATTCTTGACTGTATTCATCTGTATATGCACTCTTCAGCTAAAATACAGGCAATAATCCATGCTAATACAGTAAGTATTATAGGGTTTTCATGCAGTGTATAATTTTGACACCATTTTAATTTTTTGTGTTATTATTATTATTTTATAACTTAAACCCTACTGAACATCATTATTATTCCAATCCGACTTTAAATAGTTGATGACAGAAAGTGTCTGTCTCTTCAGGTTTTCACTGCCATTTCAGACATTGATCCTCCATAAGTGTTCGATCTTCATGGAGTTTAAACCTCCCTGGTGTTCAAATTCTTTAAAAGTAATGTTGTGGGTGAGGTACTTTTTGTGAAGAGACTGCATTCTTGGTCACAATTTTGTGACCAAGAACATCTTTAATTTTGCTTCCCTTCACGAAGACTGCTGTTCGCATTTTGTAAGCGTCTGTCCGTGAGTGAAAACCCAGTTATCCGTACCTGTGTAGAGTCTGATTCGTATTTTCATTCAGCTTTTGGAAACATTGTAGAAAGGTTCTTTATTAAGGTTTTGCTCTTTTTAACTTCTATGTATTTTTTTTGCTTCTATTATTTATTTTATGGGCATTCATGGCCTGAAATAAAGATTAATAATAATAATATCATTATCGTCCCGTATATTTGAAAGCGATGATTGATGTTTTCTAATATACATGGTTATTTATTTAAGATAGTATGCGAGTCGAGTGTGAAAGACTTAGACTTTTGCTCAAACTTTCCTCAAGGAATCTTTCAATCATTCTCTATCAAAACCAAGAATGAAACTCGGGGTCACCGTGCAAATTTGGGTACCAGACAAACAAAGTACCAAAGATTTTTTTTTATTTTAAATTCAAAATGGTAGCCATCCCTGTGTTAACTCTGTCGAGAAAAATAAAATGTTTGATCTTTGAAAAACTAAGACAGTGAAAAGTTTTCTTACACCAAAAGCTTCAAAATGAACCCTAACAAGTTGTAGATTAGAAAGGAATTGTAAAAGTTTGAGAGTCCAAATATCTGTTTCCCAAGACGCATTCCAACTAAAAAAACTTTTTTATAGCTTTTGGAAAATTCCTTCCTCATTCTGATAATGCGTGCAATCTTCAATAATTCTTTGAATGCTCGGGTTTCCAATCATTTTCTTTTATACCTTACAGGTGAATCTGGTTTGGACCAAGAACCACTCCTTCTAGGGAGCTCGTAGAAGTTCGTATTATCATTGATTCATTGCAATTGTTTTTAAATGGTAATGAATCATACAAGCAACCAACAAAGGTCCCAATTACCATTTATCAAATAAATCAGCTCGCGTAATTCCAGCTATGAAACTTTACACAGAATTTCTTCATTGTGCTCTTTTCATAAGATCTTTTGACATCAGACATTTAAGATTATACAGGTTTATATGTTCACATGCCATGTTCTGATTTAAGGCCTTGTTTGCCTCTTATGTCAGTTCTGTATAATGTAGTCCAGGAGTAGATTCATTTTCATCTTAATTTAGATGGTTTATCCTTCCACCTTTTATCTAGTCAATTTTTCAATTGCTTGAGTACTGTTGTTTTTGATATTTGGCGGACTATTCCATAAATCAACGTTTGTGGATAGATTAGTACTTCCTAATAATGTCTGGTAGATTTTTTACCAATTTTATACTGGTGCCCTATGGTATCATATATTGGTCTGCATTGTTTAATACAGTTTGAAACTTCGCTGACATATATTTCCCTGTTTAAATATCATACAACCTTATCATGTTTCCTCTCACATGCATATATTTCAGTATAGTGTGATTTAGTTTCCGTAGTTTGTCTTCATAGGAGAGATCTCTGAAGCCCGGTAGTTATTATCTGTCTCTGTATTTAACATTTTCCAACTCTATTTCATTTTCCTTAAGAATAAGTGTCCATGCTTGGTTACATATTTAACGTGAGATCTTAAGGGGCTTATATAGCAATAAACAGACTCTTTATCTAAGTGTTTATATGTTTTCCCAAGTCCAATGACTGAGTTTACCTTTTGAGTTTGTTGCTAAGACGTTGTGAAAAGTAAGGTTTTCATCACATCTTTTCTACTTAATGTACTCTTCAGTATATGTTATCTTCTTCCATGGTTTAGTCTTTCCTATCTAGATCAGATTTTCAACTCTCATGCAGACACATTGCCTGGGTCACATTTTAAAAGTGAATTTTGAGTCCAGTTGCACAGCTTCTAATCTTTCTGTAAATAGTCGCAGTCTTCTTCTTTGAAAATACATGTAAACACTTTTGTATCACCTTCAGAACAGTGGATCGCCTCCCATTAATAAATCCAAACTGTCTGCGCCCTTTTTATGGGCCAAAATTTTGGTCCCCGATAATTTCTTCTTTTTAAGGTATTCAATTTCACAATTACGAATCAAGGATTCCATGTGCGTACACACTATGATAATAAGCATGAGTAGTCTCATTTTGCCTGCAATCATTTATTCCTTTTTTATGTAGTGCAGGTTTATTGGCCTATTTCCAATCATATGGTATGGCTCGTAGTATGATTGTTTCTTTGAATAGAAGTGTTAAAAGATCATGTGCACTACCATTGGCTCTGCTAAAATTCTTAGATGCGTTTCGTCTAGACCAGGTGACTTTTAAATGTTAATCTTTTCAAGTAACTTCAGCACATCTGCTTCGTTGAAGTTGGATCCATTAATGAAGAGAGTTCAATGATTTTCGGTATAGTCCAAGTACCAACTGGTTCTTTTGTAAATACAGTTGAGACGTAATCTGCAAGTATTTCAGCTTCCTCGACATCGTTAGTGATCAAATTGTAAGAACAAGATCAATCACAGAGGGCTTGTAAGATACTCTGTTCTCAATTGATGAAGTGATGTGTTGAAATTGGAAAGGAAAACTATCAAAGACCGTGTCCAGAAATCTGAAATTGTCATTGTTTTAACTTGATATAAATTTACTAATTTTGTGAATCAATGCATGTGTGATTAGTCGCTTGTAATTAATAGTATTTCTCTGTAAGTTCGGTTATGAAATGATTGATGTTATGTTGTTGTTGTTGTTGTTTACTGTATGTAATAGAAGTAGGACTTCAGTAAATTAGACAAAATGTATAGTATCTGTCGTCTCTCATTCTCATGTGTTCACACACGTGAGCTAATGGCGCAGCAATGTATCTGTCTGTCTGTTGGCACTATATCCGAAGAACGGCTTATTGGATCAGAATCAAATCTGGTAAATAGACTTAAGAACGGCAAGAATTGATGATCGGTTTGTAGTGGTTGTGGCTTGCACATGTTGTGCTCATTTGCATAATTAATTATTTAAGAAAAAACAGACATACGTTGAGAACATGTGTAGTGTGGTGTTGTTTCGACTATTAGACGATGTTTCAACTTTTGCAGAGTTGATTTGTGACCGACTGATAATGCTGCCTAGCTATCAGTTACCGCTACTCAGCTGGTAGTTACGCCTGGCAGTGTTGACAACACCTTGATTCAGCTATGTTCGCTGCGTTCATTTCACGTGAAGTACGTCCATCTGTAGACTTGCTCCAAGTCTATGGGCATGTAGGCGCTGAATGTCAAAACACAATAAATTGGAGGAATGAACTACGGCAGACTGTCACGCTAGGTGGTAGGCTAGCTCTTGGCCAGCCGGTTACTGCTGCCGAGAAAAGCCAGGCAAGTCGGGACAGTCTAGGGACCGTTCAGTTTTACGACCGGGGGCGGCAAAATCATGGGGGTCATCGTAATTTTGGAATCCGCGAAGGAGGGGGTCATCGCTTTTTCACTGGTAGAAAAAGGGGGGTCACCACATTTTCAAAACATAATACCAACAATAAAGTTCACTTTATGCCATGGCCATGATCAACCCTCTATGCCCTTTTAAAAGCAAAATAATACATGACTTGATATGTTTTTTATCATTATTGACGTGTTTCTACTTGTTCACCCATTCTTGCATTCATAATTTCAATAAAATGCTGTGAAAAAATAACCTGATGTGGCCTGTATCTTTTCACCTTGATCTTAAAAGGCAAATATAACTTTCTGTCTTGACAACCATACCATAGTTTCAATGTTTTACCTAAAGTACTTGCTTGGTTTGTACGCAGGAAACAAGTAGAAAACAGGCTCTATAATTTTATAATTTTCAAGTGATCAAAATACAAAAGTCCTGATAAGATAAGATGATCACAACTTCCAGTAAAGGGATACAGTCACTCTAAATGTATACAATAAAATTAAAACTGTTCCTGGAGGATGTACTAAAAATATAGAAAGCTGCTTCCTGTCGGTAAAATCTAAAAAAATTCAAGATTTTAAAGATTTTTGAATTTTTTTTTTAACAAATTTGTATTCTTATTATTTTTTCTTTATTTTGCAAACTAGTTTGAAGATTTTTTTTCCTAACTTTCTGCTCTGAAATTTTTTTTTCTGTTTTTGACACCCCTCTCCCAAGATCTAATGGTCCATCCCTTATCACTCACTTGCATGTTTATTGAGTATAATTTATGTACTCAAATGGCAGGAAGGTGGTGTAAAACAAAAGAAAACAAGAAGTACTCTCCCGAACTTTCGTCATTGTGTTGATTTTGATGCTCCCTCCACAGTGACACCAGGCGACCTCATGTGACCTCGGGCCCTCTCCTGTACCCTTTAAGATAGCCACTAGGCCTATATGTTAATCGATGGGTACATAGTGATTAATTGAGGGGCTCGGTGATTTTACGCAATCAATGAAATTTACTGTATTTTTTAACTATTATATGGCCATTTTGTGATGTTTGTGATTTTAGACTGCTTTAATTAAGATTTCACTTGTGTGTTTTGACAGGCGAAGTATTGTGTGGGGGAATACTTTGCACAAATGAGTATGGCTACAAGCAGTAATTAGTTATTTTTGTCAGATAATCACGTTTTGTCAGATAAGAACGTTTTGTCAGAGAAGCACGATTTGTCAGATAAGCGCCGTACAGACGCAGGTTCGAGGTCCAGCATGCGTTACTAATTCATCCACGACCACTCGCACTCTGTGAAAAGAATAGTAACAGTGGTAATATCAAGGTCATATCAAGGTGAACGCGATTGGCTTCTAACATGTTCGAGTTTCTCCGTGTTGTCTTCGTTTTAATCGTCATATTAGCCACAACTCTGTGGTATCTTCACTATCGACGCAACCTACCACCTGGTCCCTTGGGTCTGCCTTTAATTGGATGTCTGTTTCGTCTTGGAGAAAGACCTCACAAAAAATTCAAGGAGTGGGCTAAAGTGTATGGAGACGTCTTCAGTGTGCGAATTGGTACGGAGCTAGTGGTGATTCTGAACAGCAATCGAGCAATCAAAGAAGCTTTCATCAAAAAGTCTTCCATGTTCTCTTCGAGGGTACAAAAAGGACTTTATCCTCGGCTGTTTAATAACAAAGGTAAGAGCTCGAAGAAGATCACTTTCTTAAAGGCGTTAATTATATTTTAGTTTACTTTATTTAATTATAAGGCCGAGTCCACTGACACCAGAGTGTCAGTAGCCATATTGTCAATGACGTCAAAGGTTCCGTATAAACTAGGTCAAATGTTGTTTATTCCTTCAACAAGCTTCACCCACGGACAAATACCATATTCAGCTGTCGACCACTCGGTATATTTCTAAAAATTTATTAACTGTAACATCCGGAAAAGGGCGCATCAACTTGTCAGTAACGAAAATGGACGTCGTAACTTCGCTCGATTCTGAAATTCGAGTATTCGGTGTAGGCATGCACGGAGTTAGCTGTGATATCGCAGCGGTACTTGTGGCGTGTATCGAACACGCTCGGGTCATTGGGGTGGCGATGACCCCCAATGACCCGAGCGCGTTCAATACACGCCACTAGTACCGCTGCGATATCACAGCTAGCATGGAGTAGGGTCAGGGATGTCGATAGGGCCTATATCCCCAAAATAACCGTACAGCGCAGCTCCTTGCCCGGGTGAATAGAAACTCCGCAATTATTATAAATGACCTCAGACTTGTGTTTCGTTCGAAGGTCATCTAGGGCTGTTTTGACAAGAGGCATATGCCTCCTTGTATATCCTGTTCCAATATTCCCCACTTATGAGCTCGGTGTTCATGTTCAGTGCCAGTCAGCGGCCACTGTATTTAGAATGAAAATTTAGAGGGTCAGGTGCTCTATAACCGTGCCACTGATATCCGTGGCGGGGTTGACCTTTTGATGACCCGCATAGACGCACGCTTCCCCGCCAACAGATAGCTGCACAGCTAGGTGCACTCTTTGAACCATATCAGCCCTGCAAGTTTGAAATGGCTGCATGCAGTGGTCTCTAGGTCGCGGACAAAAAAGTGAAGTAGTTGGCTGTTGTTGTAGTTGCAGAAAGCTGAACTCCTGTAAAACCAGTAGACCGTGCAAAAATACGGTACCAGAGAAATAAATAACCCTAACCGATTATATTGAAATTGAAAATGGCCTCTATCCTGATCTCTACGGGAAATATTCATTTTCGATTTTTGGCAAAAGTAAGTTGAAAATTTTTATGTATTTTAACGGCTTCACAATGAGCTCACACATTGTCAAGTGGTCGATTATTACAAAAAATGAGAAACCGAATCTTGGTTTTCAAGGTAAATTCTATTTCTACTGTTTTATCCGAACCTCTTACTATTCTTGTATGCAGGCATACTTTTTGCTCCATGGCCAATATGGAAAGACCTCCGTAAATCCTGCTTGGATGTCTTCCATGAGCTAGGAATGGCAAAAAACTCGACCGAACTACGAATTCAAGAGGAAAGCCAACATCTCGCGAAGACTCTGCGACAATTAAACGGTGCGCCGACAGATTTGAGTCAGGTTCTTATGAGTGCCGTTTCCAACATAACCTGTAACTTGCTGTTCGGGAAGCGATTCAACTACGACGACGAAGAGTTCAAGGGACTTCTTGAGATCAGTCGTCAGATAGCAGCGAATACTCAGCAGTCTGCAATTCTAAGTTTTATTCCATCGTTGTGTCGTTTGCCCTTGCCAATAAAAACCAGGCTGATGGCAGAGCACAACCGAATGGGTATGTTCATGGAGAAGGCAATAGCCGAACATACAGAGATGATTTCACAGTGTGAACCTGTTCAAGAGTCGTTTATCAGAGAGTACATAAGTCAAGTGCAAAACTACAAAAGAAATCCATCAAACAGGTACAACTTAATTGCCTTCTTAGAAGATCCAGACCACCTCAAATATTCTTTAATCGTCCTTTTCACCGCTGGAACTGAAACCTCCGCAACTACTTTGCTATGGGTCTTACTCTATCTCTGCCTAAACCAGGACATCCAAGAGAATTGTTTTAGCGAAATTAAAATGCCATTGGCCTTGAAAATACCCCATCCTATGCTGACAAAACCAACTCCCTTACGTGGAAGCAGTATTGTTGGAAGTTCAGCGAATAGCAAGCATTGTTCCAATCGGTATTGCACGGTCTATGATGGAAGATGCTGAGCTCTATGGTTACAACATTCCGAAGGGAGCCATGGTAATGCCAAACTTCTGGGCTGTGCACATGAACGAGGACCTGTGGGAGCAACCAGAGAAGTTTGATCCAGCTAGGTTTCTGGATGACTCGGGAGACTGGTGAACAGTGAACGGCTTATGCCGTTTTCAGTCGGTAAGTAGTGATATTAAGCACAGAATGGCTGTGTTTCAACCTAGGGCAACGCTGCAGGAAAAAAAACAAAGTTATTTCTGTAATTAAAGGTATGCTGTCACCTGTTCCAATTTTGCCACAGTTACCATGGAAAGAGAAAATCTAACCAATCACAGATTTTAAGCGGGTGGCCGCTTTTTAAAAACAGCGCCCTCACATGGGCATTTTGAATACCAAGGAACGCCCCTTTGACCATATATGGGCATATTTAGATTACAGGTGACTGTATACCTTTAAAGCATACCCATGCCATTAAGGTTCAAAGCCGCTCTTTTTTGAGCTTTTATTTGTTTGATATGAAGAGTTGTTTGGGCTGTTTGACTATTTTAAACACAGAAATACAATTGTACTAAATAAACCTCTACTTGCTTGCAACCAGACAAGTTTAAACTTGTCATGGACCATTCTAGGCAGGGTTTCTACCCGAATCAGCTACAGCGTACGACTCTTAGTGTGTATGACTAATACGGTTACATAAAATTTGACCAAATGCAAAAATTCGTTATGAAATCTTGATTGGTGGTGCGTTTCATATGGAGAAGGATATATATATATATATATATATATATATATATATATATATATATATATATATATATATATATATATATATATAGCAGCCTTCACTTACATTGTGCGACATTTATTGACATAAGAAATCCGGATAAAAACACCAAGTTAGAATTGAAGTAGTTTTGTCCAGAGGTCAAGAATAAAATCATATCACTTATTTGCATTTAGCTAAGAAATTCGTGTTTAAACTGCTGATGTTTTTTGCCATCATCATTTTGTAAAGTGTGCGACTTTATATATGCAATGAATTCTTGCATCAAGTAAAGGTTAAAAATGAGCGACGTTGTCCCTTAAATCCTGTGTTTATACTCACATCTTCTGTCAATAGAGTACTTGTTCATCTATTCCAGGTTTCCCCTTTATTTAACGTTTTTCTCATAATTGTATCACAGCTTGATTGAAAAGATATCGCAAATTGGCTTAACCTATCAGATATGCACCAAATCATATTTTAACAAACGAAAATATTGTAACTTTCTTCGACTATACTACAGGGTCACGTGACTGCCTCGGTTCTCAGCTGGCAAAGATGGAAATGTTCCTGCTTCTAACAAGACTCATCCAGCAATTCCAATTTAAGTTCCCGGATGATGACATCATTCCGTCTACTGAAGGTCCTTTTGGCTTCGTCCTCGTTCCTGAGAAGTTCAAAATTATTGCAGTTGATAGAACCGCAGATGACATGTAAAGAATTTTTGAAAATATCAGAGTACGTGTTATTCATTATAGAATAGTAAAACGTAGTAACGCGGGTAGAAAATTTAGACATTGACTATTTGCAAGATTCTCCTCAAAACACAACAACGACAACAAAAACAACAACGACAACTTCTCACAAAAGACGAATCTCTCAACTCTATCATTATGTATACATTTCGGGTAGTACAAGTATCGCAGGTAAAACAAACTTTTTCTAAAACTTTCCTCAACGAAACTTTCAACCACTTATCGAATCACGAATAAGAATCAGGAGCCAACGTGCAAAGTTTGGTACTAGAGAAACAAATTACCGAACATTTACTGATATTAGAAACAAAAAACTCGATATCCCTGTCCGGAAAGCAGTAGGAAGCTGCATATAAATCTTGAAGTTGAACATCATCAGCGTATTTGGTCCACATAATGATAAGGTCAATATCATGGTCAAGGTCAGTGTCAGAGCTATAACGGTAATTCGGTACATTCATTTTATCTGAAAACTGCTTTCTATCAGGTTCACGGATGTGAGAGTCGCTGACCTTGTTTATTATTTAGTGTCTGTATTTTAATGGTATCACTTGATAAGCACTTTGAATATTTACCGAAAAATCTTTACATATCTTCACGTCTTTAATTTAGTTCGCAGACAAAACTAAATGAAAGAAAGCAACTGCATGATTTCTGTCTATCTAAAGTGTACACTTTTGAGTAACAGCTTCAGCTAACGAAATTGTTGGCACAGGATTGATGAGATCACCTATGCTGTGTTGACTCCACTCACTAATAATATTACGATATGGGCGTGTCGTGTCATCAGATGAACGTCATTCAGGCATAATAATAATATATCGTTGTTTATTTAACGAGATTCATTTTCTGTTGTATTCATTATTATTCATGATATACTTTCAAAATTTCGATTTTTGAGTGAATAAAGACATTGACTTTACAGAGTTGAAGCAATCACACATCGAAAAAATCTTCACGTCATTTAGCTCTTACTAGCCAAATAAATTTTTTGTTGTTAGAACCAATAGAGAGTTGTATCTTTGTCCATGCTCGTCAATAAAAAACGGTGTTTATTTGTTTCTGTTTGTTTACAAGTATCGTCAATAGATGATATTTTCACAAGTTTCTACTACAATTCCACATATATGAAATAAAACACATCCCTCCATTGCCGTGAGGAGTGAGCATTCATGTGTGTCCACCACTCTCTCCGAATACTGACACTTTGTAATAACTCATTGGAAAGGTGAGTATTCAGAGGTAGCGACACGAATCCTCTTGACAGGTGTTAGGTCAATGTCAGCATAACTGATGAATTTTCGTGTGGGCAAGTCCACTTAAATTTTGAGTTAACGATGAAAATAGCGCCCTCAGTGGTGTTTTTACCAAAATCCATGCTCATTGCTATGATTTCCATGGGTTCTTTAACTCCTTGTATTTCCGCAGAATGCTACAGCCATCTTTCACAACACTCTGCATTTTGATTTAAGCAGGCAATTATCTTTACAAAAATCCTTCAAATTAAAAGGACAAAGTCGGCCATTTTTTCATGAATTTTGTTTGATACGAGATACTACTTATATTGTTTGATATGTTGAAAGATACTGAATGAATTGGTGATCATGCATATATTCGACCCCGGTTTTAGACAAATTAAATGAAACCATCGCGAAAATGAATCAATGGCCATGAGCATTAATTCATTTTCGCAATGGTTTCATGTATCGTGTCTAAACCGGGGTCAAAACTATGCATAGTCACCCATTCATTCATTATCTTTCAACATGTCAAACAATATAAGTAGTATCTCGTATCAAACAAAATTCATGAAAAATGGCCGACTTTGTCCCTGTAATGAAGAGGGTTCAATAATTTTTGGTATAGTCAAAGTACCCAACTGGTTCTCTAGTAAATACAGTTGAGAAATAATCTGCAAGTATTTCAGATTCCTCGACGTCGTCAGTGGTCAAATTGTAAGAACAAGATCAATCACAGAGGGCTTGTCAGATACTCTGCTCCCAATTGATGAAGTGATGTGTCAAAATTGGAATGAAAAACTATCAAAGACTGTCTCCAGAAATTTGAAATTGTCATTGTTTTCACTTAATATACATTTACCAGTTTTGCGAATCAATGTATCTGTGATTAAAGTCTCATGTAATTAATAGAGGAGAATGGTATTTCTCTGCCAGTTCGGTTATGAGATGATTGATGTTGTTGTTGTTGTTGTTGTTGTTGTTGTTGTTGTTGTTGTTGTCGTTGTATGCTGTGTGTAATAGAAGTAGGACTTCAATAAATTAGACAAAAACGTATAGTATCTGTCTGGTATCTCTCTCGTTAGCTCGTGTGTTCACATACGTGAGCTAACATCGCAGCAATGTCTGTCTGTCTGTCTGTTGGCGCGATATCTGGAGAACGGCTTATTGGATCAGAATCAAATCTGGTAAATAGATTAAATTATGTTTAAGAATGGCAAGAATTGATCAGTTTTTAGTGGGTGTGGCTTGCATATGTTTTGCATGTATATGTATATCCCCCATGTTTTGCATGTTTTTTATTTGCATAATTAATTATTTAAGAAAAAACAGACATACATTGAGAACGGCTGAATAGATTTGGATGAGATTTGCTACAAAAGTTGGCCACACATAGATTTACCCTCTATGGAAGGCATAAAAGGGTGACATCAAAACTAATTACTAATTTGCATATTTGATGAACTTTCCTCATTTGGAATATGTATCTAAATTTATCAAAATTGACGAAACTTGATATTTATGGGGGATATACATCTGAATTGACTCGACCAAAGTTAACAAAATTTGCTATGTACATTAAAGATAGCATGATATAAAATTATTGAAATCATTATTTTTACAGTTGTCTGCGTTGACCAATTGGCATTAGACGAACTAGAACATATTGTCTAAATCGGGGAGTTTTCAACACTGTCAGGGGCAATTATCACCTAGGCGGTAATATGATTTTATCATAAAGGAATCAACTCTGCAAAAGTTGAAACATTGTCTAGCAGAGTTGTATTTTTTACATAATTAATAATAATAATAAAGTACATTTGTAATGCACCTAATCTCTGAACAGAGCTCTAGGCATAACAGAGGAAATGTTGAACCACCGGGACTGGAGACTTCGTAAACGAAAAAGGTTAAACTACTGTTTAAAGAAAGTCACATGAAAGTTTGGTGTGTTGAGAAAACACTTGCTTATTTATTAATGATGCATGTGTGTATTTTGTCAGTTTAAAAATTTGTAAATGCGAAAATCTGTACATTTGATAATACTAAACCTGACAGTAAGTGATACGACCTGGACAGTTAGCGGGCTCTGCATGGATATGTGTAGTGTGGCGTTGTTTTGACTATATCCGATCTCCTTTTAGACGATGTTTCAACTTTTGCAGAGTTGATTTGTGACCGACTGATAATGCTGCCTAGCTGACAGTTACCGTTACTAGCGTCGCGCTCGTATTTAGGGGAATTACGAGTTGAGGTACCAGTCTGGATCGTAATGCTTTCAGTAACTGAAGCTGACATACCAAGATGTATAGATTGTAACACAACCTTGTACTTTATTACAAGATGGCGACCCGTGTCGTTCACCGTCAAAGGTCTGATCTCAAGTGTCTAGTCTAAGCTCTCTACAAAGTTAAATACATCTCAAGACTTACATAATTACAAAAGTTATCACGTGGTAATTTTCCAGTCAGTCTTTGATTGTTTCTTAAGATTAAATAAGATATGATCACACCATGGAATATCCCGTTCTCGATTGTTCTCATTGAAATCTTAACCAATAATTAATTAAACTATCACACTATCTCTTATCAGCTTCTCGTACGATCTGAGTCAATGACCTTCACACGCCTTGGCCACGTGAGGGACGCTTCGAGATAAAATCTCTACAGGGAGGGGCGTTACACTAGGGCTGGCTGGTAGTTACGCCATGGGGCCTCGCACAAAAATCCGTCCCCAGGGATAGGGATGGGGGTAGAGGTGTCTGAGCACAAAGATCTTATTGATATGTTTTTTTCTTTATTTTAATACGTTTGACTATGATATATATGGCAATAAAGATTTATACTACCAACCATTCTTTGCAGCTGTGGTGTCTTTGTCTTATTTTAGCACTGGTTTTGTAACGATTTCTTTTCCTCGTTCGCCGTGCAACGTATTTGTCCTTTGACAAAGTCAACAACGGGTGCGCTCGTTGTTGACTTTGTTAAAGTTTATCCGGTGATAATCTGGTGACAGCGTCCACAGATTAGTAATTTACCCTTGCTTACCCTTGCTTACTTTGGCAAATTAGGCACTCAAACTCATCAGATAACAGACTAGATTACCACCTTGCTTTCTTTGGCGAATTAGACAATCAAACTGGTCAGATAGATGCAGCATGCTGATAAAACGTTAACACAAGATTGTCAAGGGCAGTGCAAGACCAAAACACCGAAGTTTGGTAGAATAAACCTTTATTAGCAATACAACAAAACACCTACCCACCCCTGGGGACGGACACATAGGCTACCCCATATGGTTACGCCTGGCAGTGTTGATAATACCTTGATTCAGCTATGTTCGCTGCGTTCATTTCACGCGAAGTACGTCCATCCCTAGACTTGCTCCAAGTCTATGGGCATGTAGGCGCTTAATGTCAAAACACAATAAATTGGAGGAATGAACTACGGCAGACCGTCACGCTAGGTGGTAGGCTAGCGCTTGGCCAGCCGATAACTGCTGCCGAGAACTTCAAAGCCAGGCAAATCGGGACAGTCTAGTGTACTATGCACACATCACGTGAAAGATGCTATAAGATTATTGTACTTGGGCCTCAGCCCAAGTACATTTGTTTTCATTCCGTGGGAAAAAACTCTGTAAGGTATAACCATTTCTGGCTGAGACCAGGGAGGGCAAAATGTCTTGGCTTCATCTTTCTTGGCATAATAAATGGCGTAATGATGTTAACTGAATGGAAGTGCTGCTCTCAGCCAGTCTTGAATAAGTGAGATGTGAATATTAGTGCTTCTCTATCTGAGTTTTTGCCACAAAATCTTCTGAATATAATCAAAATGTGCATCGAAATGCAACAATTAATGCACCCTCCGTTTCCTAGGCGATGGCACGACCCTTGCTACACCCACTGGACGAGCCAAAGTGGGAGGGGTAATTTCAGTTTGGTCGAACAGGAGGGCTCGAGACCAGAATTAAACATGTTTTAATGTTTAAAAGATGTGGACTGGTGTTAATCAAAGTGAAAGTTTGAAAAGGAAAGGTTTTATATCCTGGACACAATGAAAAACATTACGACTGGAAACTGTACCCCTAGTTGAGAATAGTAATGCCCACAGCGATGGAGAACACTTATCCTTGAGCTGAGAAAACCAGACCATCATTTCGAAATAGAGCTGCAGATTCGAGAAGCTCGTTAAAAATAGCTAGGTACACCCCATAAAGGGGTGGTTTCGAGTCTTGAGGGCAAATTTCGCCTCCTTCATTTAGAAATCGTACGTTTGTTTTTCCAGGAGAACACACCATTTGACACAAAATTTGCATGTAAAGGGGTCGCCAGTAAGCACGTGGTCAAATCTGGCATAAGAAACAATATGAAATGTTGGGTAAAGTCAGTCCAAAATAAACTGATTTGAACTTTTGTGTTTTGTAATTTATACCACTGCAGTAACATTACCTTTTTTGACAAATCACACAATGTAATACGTTTTGAAACTGAATACTCCGACGTAATCTGTGTCTCCTTTGCTAAAAAATACGGTATGCCGATTACCATGTAAGGAGATGATGACGTCAAGACAGATTTGTAGTGCGTTTGGTCCTGGATGGTGCACGAAGTTTTGTCAAGGTAGCTTGTGTATTTATTTCCTAAATGGGAGAGATTAGGGTCGATCTAAACGAAGGCCGAAGAATGTTATGATACTCTAAGCGAGCTGAACTCTAACGCGAATGGTTGGATAATTTGGAGGATGTCTAGAATGATCTCGTCTCATTAAGATTATTTGGCAGTCAGTATTGAATTTCAACTGCGTCACAAGTTTGCGAAATGAGTATTCCGTCGAACGGTCAACGAACGATATTTTAGAAATCTGGAGACATGGCACATCGCATTTTTATTTTAGTATTTTATATTTTACAAAAGATTTAAGAAGCAATGATTTTGTCGAAAATTCTGAAAAAAATATAGGAAGATTTGATCGCGAACACATTTTCACTTGGGGTCAACTAGCCCTGCGTACGATGTTGTGTGTTCCGCTACATCGCCCCGCTCACCACAGCCCTGCAAAGACCCGTACGTTGGGTCGGTGACTTCAAATCCATTTTGAGACTTGACGTAAAAAGCCAAATTACTGCCGAAATTCAGCGTTCTTGGGCCCAAGTCGTATCCCAGCCTACCTCAGCTACTCGATCGCTTCCAAAAATGACAGTCTTTTATTCACTTCTCGTAAATAACCGTCGATGTCGGCAACTCTCTCGCTAGCCCTGCGTACGATGCTGTGTGTTAGCTGTAGCACATAGCATCGTACGCAGGGCTAGGGGTCAACATGGGGTCGCAGCCATGTTGCCTCAAAACTTATTTCTGTCTGCACTCAAAACTCAAAAATGTCGGATATGAACCTGAAAAATCGATGCAATTTGTCAAACTTCGGCGAAATTTCAGCCTATAGACAAAATTTCATCTAGGTAAGGTAAATTTACTGAAATTTGATCGACAAATAATCCTGAGCTTGAACGCTTGGCCAGGTTTATGAGATTGTTTTCAAGCGACGGCGGCAGACCGTACCGGGCTCTGGATATGAACCTACCGCCGGTGTAGCTGTAATAACTGTTGCGTTGTTTTAGTGCCCACGGACGAACGTCCTGGGGGAGTTATAGGTTTGGTCATGTCAGTCCGTCCGTCCGTCCGTTCACGCAGATATCTCAGACATGCCCTGGTCAATTTCTTTCAAACTTTGCACAAGAATAGTACCCAACCCATACAGATGCACGTCGATTCGTTTCACAATGCAATCGAATTTGGCCGTGTTAGAGGACTTTTTAGTTTACACCTCCATAGGCTCCCATGTATAAGGCAGTTCTCCATAGGACTCCATGTATAAGGCCAAGAAAAATAAAAAATTAGTTTCTCATCGTATTCATATTGCCTAAAGAGGATGCAGTGACACAGTTTTTTTGTCCCACGGATAAAGTCCAGGGGGCTTATAGATTGGGTCATATCCGTCCGTGAGTCCATCAGTGAGCCCATCGGTTCACGCAGATATCTCAGACATTTTGACAAAATATCATGTGACCTTGGTGACCTTTGACCTCAAATATACATTATTGTCCATAACTCAGTAACCACAAGTGCTAAACCTTTCATATTTGGTATGATGGGACACCTTATGACGCCACATATTGTACGCCATTAATTATGCGCATATCTAATTTTGAGCGAGCCAATAGAGCTAGAGGTCTGATTTTTGGTATATAGGGATAAGTTAATAATATAATTGTTTGACAAAACGTCACGTGACCTCAATGACCTTTGACCTCAAATATACATATTTGTCCACAACTCAGTAAACACAAGTGCTACACCCTTCATATTTGGTATGATAGGACACCTTATGACACCATATATTGTACCTCATTAATTATGCACATATCTAATTTTGAGCGAGCCAATAGAGCTAGAGGTCTGATTTTTGGTATATAGGAATAACTTAGCAATACAATTATTTTGACACAATGTCACGTGACCTCAATGACCTTTGACCTCAAATATATGTATATTTGTCCACAACTCAGTAACCACAGGTGCTACACCCTTCATATTTGGTATGATGGGACACCTTATGACACCACATATTGTACCTCATTAATTATGCGCATATCTAATTCTGAGCAAGCCAATAGAGCTGGATGTCCGATTTTTGGTATATAGGGATAACTATAGGGTAGAAATCTAAATATGCCCATCTAAATATTAGACATCTACCATCGAGAACAAAAGAAATTTGCTGTAATTTGAATATTTAAGGAGTTTAAGCAATTCCACTATAAATAAAGAACCCCTGCCTCAAACTCCACAAAAGTTGCTAGACATATTTTGCCGTTGTCATGCCATTGCTTCGTTTAATAACCAGTTAATCAAATGCCTAATTGACGGGAGGAAATTCAAGACCATATTTGAATAGTAGTATATATTGTCCTCAAAATTACTCTATCACGGCCCAAGTACTCATTGCCTTCAGCAATACTGCCTTGTTATTATTATTATTGTACTTGGGCCTCAGCCCAAGTACATTTGTTTTCATTCCGTGGGAAAAAACTGTAAGGTATAACCATTTCTGGCTGAGACCAGGGAGGGCAAAATGTATTGGCTTCATCTTTCTTGGCATAATAAATGGCGTAATGATGTTAACTGAATGGAAGTGCTGCTCTCAGCCAGTCTTGAATAAGTGAGATGTGAATATAAATGCTTCTCTATCTGAGTTTTGGCCACAAAATCTTCTGAATATAATCAAAATGTGCACCGAAATGCAACAATTAATGCACCCTCCGTTTCTAGGCGATGGCACGACCCTTGCTACACCCACTGGACGAGCCAAAGTGGGAGGGGTAATTTCGGTTTGGTCGAACAGGAGGGCTCGAGACCAGAATTTAACATTTAAACTTGAAACATGTTAATCACTGACAAGATGTGGATTAGTGTTAATCAAAGAGAAAGTTTGAAAAGGAAAGGTTTTATATCCCGGACACAATGAAAAACATTACGACTGGAAACTGTACCCCCGGTTGAGAATAGTAATGCCCACAGCGATGGAGAACACTTATCCTTGAGCTGAGAAAACCAGACCATCATTTCGAAATAGAGCTGCAGATTCGAGAAGCTCGTTAAAAATAGCTAGGTACACCCCAAAGGGGTGGTTTCGAGTCTTGAGGGCAAATTTGCCTCCTTCATTTAGAAATCGTACGTTTGTTTTTCCAGGGGAACACATCATTTGACACAAAATTTGCATGAAAAGGGGTCGCCAGTAAGCACGTGGTCAAATCTGGCATAAGAAACAATATGAAATGTTGGGTAAAGCCAGTCCAAAATAAACTGATTTGAACTTTTGTGTTTTGTAATTTATACCACTGCAGTAACATGACTTTTTTTTGACAACATCACACAATGTAATACGTTTTGAAACTGAATACTCCGACGTATTCTGTGTCCCCTTTGCTAAAAAATACGGTATGCCGATTACCATGTAAGGAGATGATGACGTCAAGACAGATTTGTAGTGCGTTTGGTCTTGGATGGTGCACGAAGTTTTGTCGAGGTAGCTTGTGTATTTATTTCCGAAATGGGAGATATTAGGGTCGATCTAAAAGAAGGCCGAAAAATGTTATGATACTCTAAGCGAGCTGAACTCCAATGCGAATGGTTGGATAATTTGGAGGATGTCTAGACTGATCTCGTCTCATTAAGATTATTTGGCAGTCAGTATTGAATTTCAACTGCGTCACAAGTTTGCGTCGAACGGTCAACGAACGATATTTTAGAAATCTGGAGACATGGCACATCGCAGTTTTATTTTAGTATTTTATATTTTACAAAAGATGTAAGAAGCAATGATTTGTTGAAATTCTGAAAAAATATAGGAAGATTTGATCGCGAACACATTTTCACTTGGGGGTCAACTAGCCCTGCGTACGATGCTGTGTGTTCCACTACAGCTAACCGCCCGCACACCACAGCCCTGCAAAGACCGTACGTTGGGTCGGTGACTTCAAATCCATTTTGGGACTTGACGTAAAAAGCCAAATTACTGCCGAAATTCAGCGTTCTTGGGCCCAAGTCGTATCCCAGCCTACCTCAGCTACTCGATCGCTTCCAAAATGACAGTCTTTTATTCACTTCTCGTAAATAACCGTCGATGTCGGCAACTCTCTCGCTGGCCCTGCGTACGATGCTGTGTGTTAGCTGTAGCACATAGCATCGTACGCAGGGCTAGGGGTCAACATGGGTCGCAGCCATGTTGCCTCAAAACTTATTTCTGTCTGCATTCAAAACTCAAAAATGTCGCATATGAACCTGAAAAATCTATGTAATTTTGTCAAACTTCGGCGAAATTTCAGCCTATAGACAAAATTTCATCTAGGTAAGGTAAATTTACTGAAATTTGATCGACAAATAATCCTGAGCTGAACGTGACAGCTCGCCTTCTCTGGGAAGTCATGCATCCGGCCAGCTGCCCATATGGCCGGGTGCATGAGATTGTTTTCAAGCGACGGCGGCAGACCGTACGGGGCTCTGGATATGAACCTACCGCCGGTGTAGCTGTAATAACTGTTGCGTTGTTTTTAATCACCACGGACGAAGTCCGAGGTCCGTGCGTCCGTTCACGCCTAGTACCCAACCCATACAGATGCACGTCGATTTGTTTCACAATGCTTTCAAATTTGGCCGTGTTAGAGGACTTTTTAGTTTACAACTCCATAGACTCCCTGTTAAGGCAGTTCTCCATAGATTCGCATGTATGATGCCAGAAAAATAAAAATTTAGTTTCTCATCGTATTCATATTGCCAAAGGATGCAGTGACACATTTTTTTTGTCCCCACGGATAAAGTCCAGGGGGCTTATAGATATGCTCATATCCGTCCGTGAGTCCATCAGTGAGTCCATCGGTTCACGCAGATATCTCAGACATTTGACAAAATATCATGTGACCTTGGTGACCTTTGACCTCAAATATACATTATTGTCCATAACTCAGTAACCAGAAGTGCTAAACCTTTCATATTTGGTATGATGGGACACCTTATGACGCCACATATTGTACCCATTAATTATGTGCATATCTAATTATGAGCGAGCCAATGGAGCAAGAGGTCTGATTTCTGGTATATAGGGATAAGTTAACAATATAATTTGTTGACAAAACTTCACGGGACCTCAATGACCTTTGACCTCAAATATACATATTTGTCCACAACTCAGTAACCACAAGTGCTACACCCTTCATATTTGGTATGAAAGGACACCTTATGACACCATATATTGTACCTCATTAATTATGTGCATATCTTATTTGAGCGAGCCAATAGAGCTAGAGGTCTGATTTTTGGTATATAGGAATAACTTAGCAATACAATTATTATGACAAAATGTGACGTGACCTCAATGACCTTTGACCTCAAATATATATATTTGTCCACAACTCAGTAACCACAAGTGCTACATCCTTCATATTTGGTATGATAAGACACCTTATGACACCACATATTGTACCTCATTAATTATGCGCATATATAATTTTGAGCGCGCCAATAGAGCTAGAGGTCTGATTTTTGGTATATAGGAATAACTTAGCAATACAATTATTTTGACAAAATGTCACGTGACCTTGATGACCTTTGACCTCAAATATATATATTTGTCCACAACTCAGTAACCACAAGTGCTACACCCTTCATAAATGGTATGATGGGACACCTTATGACACCACATATTGTACCTCATTAATTATGCGCATATCTAATTCTGAGCAAGCCAATAGAGCTGGATGTCCGATTTTTGGTATATAGGGATAACTATAGGGTAGAAATCTAAATATGCCCATCTAAATATTAGACATCTACCATCGAGAACAAAAGAAATTTGCTGTAATTTGAATATTTAAGGAGTTTAAGCAATCCCCGCTATAAATAAAGAACCCCTGCCTCAAACTCCACAAAAGTTGCTAGACATTTTTTGCCGTTGTCATGCCATTGCTTCGTTTAATAACCAGTTAATCAAATGCCTCATTGACAGGAGGAAATTCAAGACCATATTTGAATAGTAGTATATATTGTCCTCAAAATTACTCTATCACGGCCCAAGTACTCATTGCCTTCAGCAATACTGCCTTGTTATTATTATTATTATTATTATTATTATTATTATTATTATTATTATACTTTATTTAACGAGGGTTGTCTGATTTACAAAATGAATTGTAATTTCCATCAGAGCCCTCTAAAATAAGTCCATTGTCATACAAAGAGAAAGCATACATGGAAAAAGTATTGAATTGGGGACATTTCGATAAATAAACAGATTATAAATAAATATGCGAAACTAAAATGTAACAAAGGTCCAACAAGACACAATCAATCCAAATCAGAGCCCTCGTCCATGAACTTAGCATACAGATAATTACGTAATGTGGATTTAAAGGATAACAAAGTTTCACAGCTACGAACGGACGAGGGAATAGCGTTCCAAATTTTAACTGCTCGATAAGCGAATGATCTTTGACCCATAGCCGTTCTAAATGACGGCGTGTATAAATTACCATGACTAGTGTTGCGCGTATTTAAATGATGCATTTCTGTGAGAGGACGGAATAAATTACATAAATAGGAAGGTGCAAGATTGTGTAGAGCTTTAAAAGTCATTACAGCAGTAAAATAAGTAATACGAAAGTCTATGGGCAACCAATGAAGACTGGTGAAAACAATTCGAGAGGAAACAGATGTATCGACACCTAAAATAACCCTGCCAGCTCTTTTCTGGAGTTTATACAATTTCTGGAGATTTGTTTTGGAAGTGCTACCCCAGACAGTGCAACAATAATCGACTACAGAAAGAAATAACGCATTGTAAACTAAGAGTAGTACATTTCTCTGAGTGAAAGGGCGCACTTTACGCAAAATTCCAATTCTCATAGACAAATTCTTACATAGCTTATTAATGTGATCATCCCAACTTAAGATGTTATCAATTTGCACACCTAGAAGTGTGTGAGTAAAAACATTTACAATTGGAGTGTTGTTGATTTGAATAGTGAAAGGGGCATCAGAATCAGTAAAAAGCTTGATTTTAGGACGTGATGCAACAACCATAAATTTTGTTATAGTGGTATTAATTGGAAACCCTGTTTGAAACCGGTATAAGATCCTCATTCAAACTGAAGTGACATTTTCTATGGTAGCCCCGGAAACACACATGGTCTGGTCATCTTCAAACATTTCCAAATTGCTCCCATTAAGACACAGTGGAAGATCATTTATGAAAATTAAAAACAGAAGCTAAGTGGTCCCAGTATGGAGCCCTGTGGGACTCCACAAGTAACTTGTAACACGTCAGAGTTTTCAGACATATAACCGACAAGCTGGTTTCTACCGGTCATGTAGGAGCGGAACCAATTTAAAGATGACCCAGTTACACCATAAGTAAAAAGTTTCTTTTGCAACATGTCATGATCAACAAGATCGAAAGCTTTACACAAGTCTAAAAACATTAAGCCACTGTACAAACTCTGATCCATATTGCTGAGAAGTTGATCGGTTAACTTAAGCAGAGCAGTATGACATGAGTGTAACTTTCTAAAACCAGATTGAGAGTCAACAATTAAGTTATGACAGTGCAAAAAATTGTACAAACTGTTGTAAACATGTTTCTCTAAAGTTTTTGATAGAATAGGTAAAAGAGAAATAGGCCTATAGTTGTTAATGTCACTTTTTGAACCACACTTACGTATAGGAACAATCTTGGCACTTTTGAAGCAATCAGGAAAGATGCCATTGAAAATAGACATAACACGATTGGAACTAATTTGGGATAATTGGATGGTGAAGTAATGTCGATATAATCTGCAAATGTAACCTCACTGCTTTTCTTCGTAAGTTAGACACTTGTTTTTATGAGTAATTTGTAATATTGCAACATTCAGCTATAGGGCACCTAACACTTTTGAAAAATGTGAAATATATAAAGCTCCAATTATCCCAAATTAGTTCCAACAGTGTTACATGTTGAAAATACTGGTGACAGAATCTGCTATACAATTTGCACCAAGTTTCAAAAGTCTGGGAGATATATTGTCCCTTCCAGCAGATTTACTATCATCCAATAGAGAAAGCTGCTCTTTTACAAAATTAACTGAGACAGGGGGAATTTGAAAAGTAACAGGGGTTGAGCCAACTTTTGAATTAAACCATGCTGCAGTAATACTCAAATCATTTGAAACATTGATACAGTTACGATACTTATCAGTAATTCCAGTAAAATGAACATTAAATGCCTGGGCAATGTCCTTATGGTTTCTTAGTAATCTACCATCACTATGAATGCAAGGGTTTTGTGTACGAACATCACCCTGAGACAAAATTTCATTCACAGAGCGCCAAATAACGGACGGGTAGCTGGAATTGCTACTGAAAATATCTTTATAGTACATGCGCTTTGCGAAAGTAATTGTGTGAACAACCCTGTTTCTCAGGGATCTATACAATGAAGGTCAGCTAGGTGAAATCAAATGTGTCATCCTCTCCGACCTTTGTAATTACCAAGATTCCCCACTGGATCAAGGCAAAGCGTAAAGTTGTTTTTCCTGCATAATCTATTGATAATTTGTACAATAATTTTTTGATCACTTATAAATATTTTTCAGTATTTTATAGGTCTGAAATACTGTACACAGATGACCTTTCAATCAGTTCACTGTGAAGTCATATATGACAAAGCATATTCATCCATAGTCTCGCATGCCAGACCTCGAGCCGCGAAGTGCGAAGCCGCCAGCTGCGAGAAACAGGTAACCTGCGGCTACTCGCGGCTCCGCCGCTGGTGGCGCACTTCGTACGCCTATCAAACACAGACGCAGGTTCGAGGTCTGGCACCTGGCATGCGAGACTAATTCATCCACAACCAGTAGAGTAACAGTGGTTAATCTTACCTCATATCACGGTGAACGCGATTGACTTCTAACTATGTTCGAGTTTCTCCGTGTTGTCTTCGTTCTAATCGTCATATTAGCCACAACTCTGTGGTATCGTCACTATCGACGCAACCTACCACCTGGTCCCTTGGGTCTGCCTTTAATTGGATGTCTGTTACGTCTTGGAGGAAGACCTCACAAAAAATTTACGGAATGGGCTAAAGTGTATGGAGACGTCTTCAGTGTGCGACTTGGTACGGAGCTAGTGGTGATTCTGAACAGCAATCGAGCGATCAAAGAAGCTTTCATCAAAAAGTCTTCCATGTTCTCTTCGAGGGTACAAGAGGGACTTTTTAATCAGCTGTTTAATAACAAAGGTAAGAGAACAGAAAATTAGCTTCCTATGGCGATGACCCTTGAACCTAGCGCGTTCGATAAGTACCGCTGCGATATATCACAGCTAGAAGAAGATCAATTAAGCGTTAATCATAAATCCGATTCCACTGACACCCGAGTGCCAATAGCCATATAGTCAATGAGGTCAAAGGTCCCGTAACTGGGTCCAATGTCGCGATGTTGCGTTCCTTCGACAAGCTTCATCTGAGGATAAAAATCTGGTTTTTAATATTGACCCCGAGCTGTCGACCGCTCGGTATATTTCTATATCAACTTCTTAGGGGTGAACCATTTGATTTTTGGGGGGTATGGAGGATTTTGAGAAAAAAAATTGTCACCAGGTGAGATAGAAGGAAAAAAATTGATCCTGTCATGGCCTGAGAAAAAAAAATTGTCATAACAGACAGAAGTGAAAAAAAAATTGTCACAATGCACCAGAAATTAGCAAAATTTGGAAACCTTATTCTCATGTATTCTTTGCCGGCGCGCCGCCATAGGTGGCGCAAATGTTTTTACCACAAGCAATTCTTATGGTTTTTTTCCCAGCACTTATGATATAAACATGCACTACATAGGTCTACTTTACACCTCAGTACACTCAATGTTTTCCTTCCCTTTTCTGACCCAAGAAATCATATTTCAGGATTTCTGTTGCAATATCTCAATGGCATAGGCACTATCTAGAGGAGACTATTTGACTTCTGTAAATTGTGAAAATTTAAAACACAAAACAGGAGTCAATAAACTAGTGTTAAAACCAATATATTATTCTCTTAATATAAATATGTTAGAAAGATGTACAAGATGACAATGAAAAATCGAGGAACAACAAATATAATGAAATAAAATGTGTGAGCCTTGTTTCTCTGACCACAAAAGATAACATCTTTCCTGAGAACTTACATCGATGCTTGGTCATGTTAATTATAATATGACACCACACACCGGATCGCTCATTATAGAGTCCGTCAACAGTGGCGAACTCTCTCAATAACTAATCTTCTGCTTCTCCTCTTTGAGGACGCTGATGACTTAATAATCACACAACCAAGCGGAGGAGATACAAAACAAGAGAGCGACTGATGAAGGAACCCCATTTTTGGTTCTTAAACACCATTAAGACGAATCACTCAATCAACAAACCGGTTTACTGGGGACTAAGATCACATGACCAGGGTCAAAGCACTATCAATTCACCGGTGTCTCGCCATGTATTCGGAGGAATGTGAGGAGGGAGGGGGTCACTAAAAAAATTGAAAACTTCAGGGGGCGTTACTGAAAATGTGTAGAGGAAGGGGGGCGGGGCTACTCAATTTTTTTGTGCGAAATAAATTGAGACACATCTCAGATTGCACCATTGCACACATCCATTTCTCAAAATTTTCATTGCGAGAGGGGGGGCACCCCCCTCTCGTGCTCTACCCCGTGGGTCTTCTAACAGTTTTACTGGTAAAAGACAAATTGAAAATACCTCTCGGATTGCACTACACTGCACCGTGGCGCACATCAATTTCTCAAAATTTTCACAGGATCTAGGACAAAACTGAACTGTTGTGAATTCATCCTTTATTATCACAGAAACATGTTTTAATTTACCTCAGTTCAATGACCATTTTCACAGTTAAACATACCATATTCAAGCTTTTAAGCTGGCAGCTGGAGAAAATATGACACACGAAGGTCACAGATTTTCCGTTCCTGTATATTCGTTTGTCTTCAGTCTCTGGCAAACAGAACTGTTTTTCACAAATTGTATTGTCATTGTTTGGTTGTTGAATATTGTGACCCAAACACTGATCATGCAAAAATGTAAAACTATCAGTCATTTCAAGCAGTTTTACTGAGTGCAAAATAAACTGAAACTCCTCTCAGATTGCACCATTAAACACATCAATATTTCAAAGTTTCCAATACGAGAGGGGGAACCCCCTCTCGTGCTCTCACCCTTGGGGTATTCTAACAGTTTCACTTAGTAAAAAAATTAAAAAACACCTCTCAGATTGCACCAGACTGCACCATTGCACACATCAATATCTTAAAATTTCCTTGCTAGTAAGGGGAAAGCCTCTGTGACACTTTCCCCTTGTTCTCCCCCTGTACTTTCAAATTCTGCCCGGTCAGATATCCTAGTGAAAACCCTGTCATAATATCCATCCAAATTAAACAATACACTATATGGCTAGATACTGCGTGAGCTTTTATATCTTTATTTTATTGTGACTTTGAAT
This sequence comes from Ptychodera flava, assembly GCF_041260155.1. NCBI lineage: Eukaryota > Metazoa > Hemichordata > Enteropneusta > Ptychoderidae > Ptychodera > Ptychodera flava. The sequence goes on from NC_091934.1 coordinate 43,629,131, forward strand.
TTCATTTGATGGGTTCACCTTTTTGAACCATCATGAGATAACTGATGATAGTCTAGCAGGGTACATCAGGATTTGAAAGGTCTTTACTGTTGCTGTATTTTGTAAATATTACAATTATATGTATTGGTATTTAACTTTTTAAGTGGGGGATCAGTCAAAATTTCAGAGATAGAGAGGGAGGTTATTAAATTCATCACGGTTGGCGAGGGGGGCGGGAGGATCACTCGAAATTTCAGAGTTTCAGGCTGTAAATAATGACGACTCCCTTATATACAACGCATTACAAACTTGATACCAATAAAAAAAATTTGCACTGCTACTCCATTTGAAAAAAAATTGATGCAGGTCTGACTGTAGGAAAAAAAATTGCTGTCACTCTAAAAGGGAAAAAAATTGCTCCCATACCCACTTCCTCCATACCCCCCCCCCTCTCACAGAAATCAGATGGTTCTCCCCTTAGAAAATAGAAATGGACGACATAACTTCGGTCGATTCTGAAATTCGAGTATTCGGAATTGGCATGGAGTAGGGTCGGGGATGTCGATATAGCCCCAAATAGCCCTACAGCGCAGCTTCTTGCCCGGGTGTCGATAGAAACTCCGTAATTATAAATGACCGCGGACCTGTGTTCCGTTCGAAGGTCATCTGGGAACGGCTGAGGCGGCCATGCTCTAGGGCTGTTCGACCAGAGGCATATGGCCCCTTGTATATTCTGTTTCAATATTCCTCACTCATGAGCTTGGTGTTCGTGTTCAGTGTCTCTAGTCATATCGTAACCAATGTAGGCGGCCTTACCCTCACTGTATTTAGAATTATTTATGGTAAGCCAAGCGAGCGGTCAAACTTTAAATCCGGGAGTCAAATATGATGCAAATTAGGCAGAATAAGAAAATTTAAATCCAAGATAGCGACCAATTCTGTGGACCAATGAAAATTTAAGGAACAGGGGCACTAGTACTCTTTGAGTCATATCACCCCTGCAAGTTTGAAATGGCTGCGTGCAGCGGTCTCTGATCTAGGTCGACAAAAAGTGACGGAAGAAGTTGGCTGTAGTTGTAGTTGCAGAAAGCTGAACTCCTGTAAAACCAGTAGACCGTGCAAAAATACGATACCAGAGAATAAATAACCACAAGTTAACAGATTATTGAAAATCGCCTCTATCCTGATGTTATTTGTACGGGAAAAATTCATTTTCGATTTTTAACAAAAGTAAGTTGGTGAAAATTTTATTAATTATTTTAAGGGCTTCACATGAGCTTACACAGTGTCACGTGGTCGATCAGAAAAGTATTACAAAAATTGAGAACCCGAGACTTGGTCTTCGAGGCGCAATCTGACTTTACTGTTTTATACTGAGAACCTTTTTTTTCTATTCTTGTTTGCAGGCATACTCTTTGCGCCATGGCCAATATGGAAAGACCTCCGTAAATCCTGCTTGGGAATCTTCCATGAGCTAGGAATGGCAAAAAACTCGACCGAAATACGAATTCAAGAGGAAAGCCAACATCTCGCGAAGACTCTGCGACAATTAAACGGTGCGCCGACAGATTTGAGTCAGGTTCTTATGAGTGCTGTTTCTAACATAACCTGTAACTTGCTGTTCGGGAAGCGATTCGATTATGACGACGAAGAGTTCAAGGGACTTCTAGAGATCAGTCGTCAGTTAGCAGTGAATACTCAGCAGTCTTCAATTCTCAGTTTTATTCCATCGTTGTGTCTTTTGCCCTTGCCCATTAAACACAGGCTGATGGCAGAGCACAACCGAATGGGTATGTTCATGGAGAAGGCAATAGCCGAACATACAGAGACGATTTCACAGTGTGAACCTGTTCAAGAGTCGTTTATCAGAGGGTACGTAAGTCAAGTGCAAAACTACAAAAGAAATCCATCAAACAATTACAACTCCAGCACCTTCTCAGAAGATCGAGACCAGCTCAAATATTCTTTAATGGTCCTTTTCACCGCTGGAACTGAAACCTCTGCAACTACTTTGCTATGGGTCTTACTCTATCTCTGCCTAAACCAGGACATCCAAGAGAATTGTTTTAGCGAAATTAAAAACGCCATTGGCCTTGAAAATACCCCATCCTATGCCGACAAGACCAAACTCCCTTACGTGGAAGCAGTATTGTTGGAAGTTCAGAGAATAGCAAGCATTGTTCCAATCGGTATTGCACGGTCTATGATGGAAGATGCTGAGCTCTATGGTTACAACATTCCGAAGGGAGCTATGGTAATGCCAAACTTCTGGGCTGTGCACATGAATGAGGACCTGTGGGAGCAACCAGAGAAGTTTGATCCTGCTAGGTTTCTGGATGACTCGGGAAGACTTGTGAACAGTGAACGGCTTATGCCGTTTTCAGTCGGTAAGTCGTGATATTAAGCACAGAATGGCTGTGTTTCAACCCAAGGCAACGCTTCAGAGAAAAGAACAAAGTTATTTCTGTAAATTAAAACATGCCCACCATTAAGGGACAAAGCCGCTCTTTTTGAGCTTTTGTTTGATATGAAGAGTTGTTTGGGTTGTTTGACTATTGGAAACACAGAAATACAATTGTACAAAATAAACCTCTACTTGCTTGCAACCAGACAAGTTTAAACTTGTCATGCACCATTCCAGGCAGGGTTTCTACCCAAATCAGCTACAGCGTACGACTCTTAGTGTGCATTACTAATACGGTTACATAAAATTTCGACATGATGCAAGTTTTCGTTATGAGATCTTGATTGGTGGTGCGTTTCATATGGAGAAGGATACATATAACAGCATATATATCAGCTTTCACTTACATTGTGGCGACATTTATTGATACAATAAATCCGGATAAAACACCAAGTTGGAATAGAAGTAGTTCGTTTCGTCTTGAGGTCAAGAACAAAATAATCTATTTGCATTCAGCAAAGAAATACGTGTTTACATTGCTGAAGTTGTGCGCCCTCATTTTGTAAAGTGTGCGACTTTATATATGCAATGAATTCTTGCATCAAGTAAAGGTTAAAAATGAGCGACGTTCTCCCTTAAATCCTGTGTTTATACTCACATCTTCTGTCAATAAAATACTTGTTCATCTATTCCAGTTTTCCCTCTTATTTAACGTTTTTCTCATAATTGTATCACAGCTTGATTGAAAAGATATCACAAAGTGGCTGAACCTATCAAATGTGCACCAAATCATATTTTAACAAAGGAAAATATTGTAACTTTTCTTCGACTACAGGATCCCGTGACTGCCTCGGTTCTCAGCTGGCAAAGATGGAAATGTTCCTGTTTCTAACAAGACTCATCCAGCAATTCAAATTTAAGTTCCCGGATGATGACATCATTCCGTCTACTGAAGGTCCTTTTGGCTTTGTCCTCGTTCCTGAGAAGTTCAAAATTATTGCAGTTGAGAGAACCGCAGACGACATGTAAAGAATTTTGGAAAATATCAGAATACGCGTTATTCAGTATAGAAAAGTGAAACGTAGTAAATTTAGGAATTAACTATTTGCAACATTCTCCTTCTCAAAAACAACAACACCAACAACAACGACAACGACAACTTCTCGCAAAAGACGAATCTCACAACTCTACAATTCGACATTTTATTATGTTTACATTTAAGGTAGTACAAGCATCGCAGGTAAACACAAACATTTTCTTAAAGTTTCCTCAACGAAACTTTCAACCACTTACCAAGTCACGAATAAAAATCAGGAGCCAACGTGCAAAGTTTGGAACTAGAAAAACAAATTACCGAACATTTACTGATATTAGAATTTCAAAATACCCGCCATTAAATGAAACCATCGCGAAAATGAATCAATGGTCATGACCATTATTCATTTTCGCAATGGTTTCATGTATCCTGTCTAAAACCGGGGTCAAAAATATGCATGGTCACCCATTCATTCATTATCTTTCAACATGTCAAACAATATAAGTAGTATCTCGTATCTCGTATCAAACAAAATCCATGAAAAATGGCCGACTGTGTCCCTGTTATGAAGAAGGTTCAATGATTTTCGGTACAGTCAAAGTACCCAACTGGTTCTCTTGTATATACAGTTGAGAAATAATCTGCAAGTATTTCAGATTCCTCGACATCGTCAGTGGTCAAATTGTAAGAAGAAGATCAATCACAGAGGGCTTGTCAGATACTCTGCTCCCAATTGATGAAGTGATGTGTCGAAATTGGAAAGGAAAACTATCAAAGACTGTCTCCAGAAATTTGAAATTGTCATTGTTTTCATTTAATATACATTTACCAGTTTTGCGAATCAATGTATTCTCTGATTAAAGTCTCTTGTAATTAATAGAGGAGAATTGTATTTCTCAGCCAGTTCGGTTATGAGATGATTGATGTTGTTGTTGTTGTTGTTGTTGTTGTTGTTGTTGTTGTTGTTCTTTGCTGTGTGTAATAGAAGTAGGACTTCAATAAATTAGACAAAAACGTATAGTATCTGTCTGGTATCTCTCTCATTAGCTCGTGTGTTCACATACGTGAGCTAACATCGCAGCAATGTCTGTCTGTTTGTCTGTTGGCGCGATATCTGAAGAATGGCTTATTGGATCAGAATCAAATCTGGTAAATAGATTATGTTTAAGAATGGCAAGAATTGATCAGTTTTAGTGGGTGTGGCTTGCATATGTTTTGCATGTATATGTATATCCTCATGTTTTGCATATGTTTTCATTTGCATAATTAATTCTTCAAGAAAAAAACAGACATACATTGAGAACGGCTGAATATATTTGGATCAGATTTGCTACAAAAGTTGGCCAAACATAGATTTAACCACTTTGGAAGGCATAAAAGGATGACATCAAAACTAATTACTAATTTGCATATTTGATGAACTTTTTTTATTTGGAATATGTATCTAAATTTATCAAAATTGACGAAACTTGATATTTATGGGGGACATACATCTGAATTGAATTGACCAAAGTTAAAGAAATTTGCTATGTACATTAACGATAGCATGATATAACATTATTGAAATCATTACAGTGGTCTGCGTTGACCAATTGGCATTAGACGAAGTAGAACATTTTGTCTAAATCGGGGAGTTTTCAACACTTTAAGGGAAATTATCAGCTAGGCGGTAATATGATTCTATCATAAAGGAATCAACTCTGCAAAAGTTGAAACATTGTCTAGCAGAGTTGTATTGTTTTACATAATTCCGTCACATGAAAGTTTGGTGTGTTGAGAAAACACTTGCTTATTTATTAATGATTCATGTGTGTATTTTGTCAGTTTAAAAATTTGTAAATGCGAAAATCTGTACATTTGATAATACTAAACCTGATAGTAAGTGATACGACCTGGACAGTTAGCGGGCTCTGCATGGATATGTGTAGTGTGGCGTTGTTTTGACAATATCCGATCTCCTTTTAGACGATGTTTCAACTTTTGCAGAGTTGGCTGGCTTTCACGCCAGGTGGTAGGCTAGTGCTTGGCCAGCCGATAACTGCTGCCGAAAAAAGCCAGGCAAATCGGGACAGTCCAGTGTACTATGCAAACATCACGTGAAAGATGCTATAAGATGTCGGGTAAAGGTCAACTAGGTGAAATCAAATGTATAACCCTCTCCCACCTTTGTAATTACCAAGATTCCCCGCTGGATCAAGGCAAAGCGTATAGTTGTTTTTCCTGCTATTGATAACTTGGTCAATAACTTTTTGATCACATAAACATTTTTTCAGTATTTTATAGGTCTGAAATATTTTACACAGATGGCCTTTAAACCAGTTCATTGTGAAGTCATATACGACAAAGCATATTCATCCATAGTCTCGCATGCCAGACCTCGAATCTGCGTCTGCGCTTGATTGTGCGCCGCGAAGTGCGAAGCCGCGCCGCCAGCTGCGAGAAACAGGTAACCTGCGGCTATTCGCGGCTCCGCCGCTGGTGGCGCACTTCGTACGCCTATCAAACACAGACGCAGGTTCGAGGTCTGGCACCTGGCACGCGAGACTAATTCATCCACGACCAATCGCACTCCATGAAAAGTAGAGTAACAGTGGTTAATCTTACCTCATATCACGGTGAACGCGATTGGCTTCTAGCTATGTTCGAGTTTCTCCGTGTTGTCTTCGTACTAATCGTCATATTAGCCACAACTCTGTGGTATCGTCACTATCGACGCAACCTACCACCTGGTCCCTTGGGTCTGCCTTTAATTGGATGTCTGTTACGTCTTGGAGGAAGACCTCACAAAAAATTTACGGAATGGGCTAAAGTGTATGGAGACGTCTTCAGTGTGCGAATTGGTACGGAGCTAGTGGTAATTCTGAACAGCAATCGAGCGATCAAAGAAGCTTTCATCAAAAAGTCTTCCATGTTCTCTTCGAGGGTACAAGAGGGACTTTTTAATCAGCTGTTTAATAACAAAGGTAAGAGAACAGAAGATTAGCTTCCTATGGCGACGACCCTTGAACCTAGCGCGTTCGATATACGCCACAAGTACCGCTGCAATGTATCACAGCTCGAAGAAGATCAATTTCTTAAGGAGGCGTTAATCATAAATCCGATTCCACTGACACCCGAGTGCCAATAGCCATATTGTCAATGAGGTCAAAGGTCCCGTAACTGGGTCAAATGTCGCGATGTTGCGTTCCTTCGACAACCTTCACCTGAGGATAAAAATCTGGTTTTTAATATTGACCCCGAGCTGTCGACCGCTCGGTATATTTCTATATCAACTTCTTAGGGGAGAACCATTTGATTGTTTGGGGGGTATGGAGGATTTTGAGAAAAAAAAATTGTCACCAGGTGAGATAGAAGAAAAAAAATTGATTTTGTAATGGCCTGAGAAAAAAAATTGTCATAACAGACAGAAGTGAAAAAAAAATTTTCACAATGCACCAAAAATTAGCAAAATTTGGAAACCTTATTATCATGTATTCTTTGCCGGCGCAAATGTTTTTACTCAAGCAATTCTTATGGTTTTTTCCCAGCACTTTTGATAAGAATGCACTACATAGGTCTACTTTACACCTCAGTACACTCAATGTTTTCCTTCCCTTTTCTGACCCAAGAAAACATATTTCAGGATTTCTGTCGCAATATCTCAATGGCATAGGCACTATCTAAAGGGGACTATTTGACTTCTGTAAATTGTGAAAATTTAAAACACAAGACAGGAGTCAATAAACTAGTGTTAAAACCAATATATCATTCTCTTAATATATGTTAGAAAGATGTTCAAGTTGACAATGAAAAATCGAGGAACAACAAATATAATGAAATACAATGTGGGAGCCTTGTTTCTCTGACAACAAAAGATAATATCTTCCCTGAGAACTTACATCGATGCTCGGTCATGTTAATTATAATATGACACCACACACCGGATCGCTCATTATAGAGTCCGTCAATAGTGGCGAACTCTCTCAATAACTAATCTGGCTTCTCCTCTTTGAGGACGAAGATGACTTAATAATCACACAACCAAGCGGAGGGGATACAAAACAAGAGAGCGACTGATGAAGGAACCCCATTTTTGGTTCTTAAAGACCGTTAAGACGAATCTCTCAATCAACAAACCGGTTTACTGGGGACTGAGATCACATGACCAAGGTCAAAGCACTATCGATTCACCGGTGTCTCGCCATGTATTCGGAGGAATGTGAGTGGGGAGGGGGTCACTAAAAAAATTGAAAACTTCAGGGGGCGTTACTGAAAATGTGGAGAGGTAGGGGGCGGGGTTACTCAATTTTTTTGTGCGAAATAAACTGAAACACATCTCAGATTGCACCATTGCACACATCCATTTCTCAAAATTTTCGATGCGAAAGGGGGCACCCCCCTCTCGTGCTCTCCCCCTTGGGTCTTCTAACAGTTTTACTGGTAAAAGACAAATTGAAAATACCTCTCAGATTGCACTACACTGCACCGTGGCGCACATCAATTTCTCAAAATTTTCACAGGATCTAGGACAAAACTGAACTGTTGTGAATTCATCCTTTATTATCACAGAAACATGTTTTAATTTACCTCAGTTCAATGACCATTTTGACAGTTAAACATACCATATTCCGCCTTTTCATTAGAAGCTGGCAGCTGGAGAAATGACACAAGAAGGTCACAGACTTTCCGTTCCTGTATATTCATTTGTCTTCAGTCTCTGGCAAACAGAACTGTTTTTCACAAATTGTATTGTCGTTGTTTGGTTGTTGAATATTGTTACTCAAACACTGATCACATAAAAATGTAAAAATATCAGTGTTCAATGTCATTTTCAAGCAGTTTTACTGAGTGCAAAATAAACTGAAACTCCTCTCAGATTGCACCATTAAACACATCAATTTCTCAAAATTTCCAATACGACAGGGGGAACCCCCTCTCGTGCTCTCCCCTTGGGGTATTCTAACAGTTTCACTCAGTACAAAAATTAAAAAACACCTTTCAGATTGCACCAGACTGCACCATTGCACACAACAATATCTTAAAAATTTCCATGCTAGATAGGGGAAAGCCCCTGTCACACTTTCCCAGTGTTCACCCCCTGTACTTTCAAATTCTGCCCGGCCAGATATCCTAGTGAAAACCCTGTCATAATATCCATCCAAATTGAACAATACACTATATGGTTAGATACTGTGTGAGCTTTTATATCTTTATTTTATTGTGACTGTGAATATCATTTTGATGTGTTCACCTTTATAGTCTAGCAGGGTACATCAGGATTTGAAAGGTCTTTACTGTTGCTGTATTTTGTAAATTTTACAATTACATGTATTGGTATTAAATAAGTGGGGGATCAGTCAAAATTTCAGAGATAGAGAGGGAGGTTACTAAATTTATCATGGTTGGTGAGGGGGGGAGGATCACTCGAAATTTCGGAGTTTCAGGCCGTAAATAATGACGACTCCCTTATATACAACGCATTACAAACTTGATGACTAATAAAAACAAATTTGCACTGCTACTCAATTTGAAAAAATAAATTGATGCAGGTCTGACTGTACAAAAAAAAAATTGCTGTCACTCTGACAGGAAAAAAAAATTGCTCCCATACCCACTTCTCCATACCCCCCCCCCAAGAAATCAAATGGTTCTCCCCTTAGAAACGAGAAATGGACGACATAACTTCGCTCGATTCTGAAATTTGAGTATTGGGAATGGGCATGGAGTAGGGTCGGGATGTCGATATAGCCCCTAAATAGTCGTACAGCGCAGTTTCTTGCCCGGGTGTCAATAGAAACTCCGTAATTATAAATGACCTCGGACCTGTGTTCCGTTCGAAGGTCATCTGGGAACGGCTTAGGCGGCCAAGCTCTAGGGCTGTGTGACCAGAGGCATTTGGCCTCTTGTGTATATCCTGTTTCAATATTCCTCACTCATGAGCTCGGTGTTCGTGTTCAGTGTCTGTAGACATATCGTAACCAATGTAGGTGGCCTTGCCCTTATGGGGTGAGAACACCGCCAAAATTATCTTGAAATCTTTATTTAAACTTATCTCATCATTATTATTCCATTTATTTTGGTGATTTGGTGATAATTATGTAAATATTTTGCCATTATTATGCAATTATTTAATCATTATTTGGATATTATTTTGACATAATAACGAACCTATTTGGTAATTTGGTTGTTGTGACATTATTTGGCATTGATGTCTTAATTTGGAACTTATTTCTCAATTATTATGCCATTATTTGGTGATTTGGTCATTTTTATGTCATTATTTTGTCTTTATTTTTCGATGATTAGGTCATGATTATGACATTATCTTGACATTATTATGAATTTATTATGTTAATTCGGTTCTTTTGCCATTATTCGGCATTGATGTCTTGATTTGGAACTTATTTCATCACTATTTTGCCATTATTCGGTGATTTGGTCATTTTTACGTCATTATTTGGTCTTTATTATGCAATTATTTGGTGATTATTACGACATTACCTTGACATTATTATGAATTTATTATGTTAATTCGGTTCTTTTGCCATTATTCGGCATTGATGTCTTGATTTGGAACTTATTTCATCACTATTTTGCCATTATTCGGTGATTTGGTCATTTTTACGTCATTATTTGGTCTTTATTATGCAATTATTTGGTGATTATTACGACATTACCTTGACATTATTACGAATTTATTATGTTAATTCGGTTCTTTTTCAATTATTCGGCATTGATGTCTTGATTTGGAACTTATTTCATCATTATTTTGCCATTATTCGGTGATTTGGTCATTTTTACGTCATTATTTGGTCTTTATTATGCAATTATTTGGTGATTATTACGACATTACCTTGACATTATTACGAATTTATTATGTTAATTCGGTTCTTTTTCAATTATTCGGCATTGATGTCTTGATTTGGAACTTATTTCATCATTATTTTGCCATTATTCGGTGATTTGGTCATTTTTACGTCATTATTTGGTCTTTATTATGCAATTATTTGGTGATTACGACATTATCTTGACATTATTATGAATTTATTATGTTAATTCGGTTCTTTTTCAATTATTCGGCATTGATGTCTTGATTTGGAACTTATTTCATCATTATTTTGCCATTATTTGGTGATTTGGTCATTTTTATGTCATTATTTGGTCTTTATTACGCGATTATTTGGTCATGATTACGACATTATCTTGATATTATCTTGACATTATTATGAATTTATTATGTTAATTCGGTTGTTTTGCTATTATTTAGTATTTATGTCTTGATTTGGAACTTATCTCATCATTATTATTTCATTATTTGGTGATTGGGTCATTTTTGTGTCATTACTAGCCATTATTATGCGATTATTTGGTCATGATTACGACATTATTATGACATTAGCTTGGCTTTCAATTATTTGACCTACTTTATTATCTGAACTCATTATTTGACCTGCATTTGAACCCTACCCAGAAATCATTGCACATCACAATGGCGGCTGTGATTTGGTCGGTCTCCTCGGACAGAGAGAAGAAAACCGGGCTTTGCTTAAGTTTTAAAGCGCAGCTCAGCATATCGCGTATCTAGAATAGTTTATCGTGCTCGAAAACATAGGTCGACCACGATTTCGGATTAAAAATCGATTGTTTTCGGCGGCGGAACTGGGCTGTGGTGGGGGTAGCCGACGGTGTCATGTCTCCATAGCTATGGTAGGCAGTTACAGTCCCTCCATCCCCAGAGGGACTGTGGTTACACCTAGCTCTCTGCGTAGCAGGGCGGTGTTACCGGCGTTATACGGCCTCCCACCACATTGAGCAGGCCGTATAACGCCGGTAACACACAGCCCTGCCATGCAGAGCGAGGTTACACCCAACCTGCCACGCACAGCCAGCGTGCGAAATTCACGCTAACCCGTGGCCTAAGACCAACTGTTTTCATGCCGGACCAGTAACACTTGACAGATGTCCTGCTGTCCCTAAAGACGAGGGACAGTAACGTTAAACTTTTCCTGTATGTACAGATGTTTACCAAAATGTTTTGCTAAGCTAAATACCCGACAAAATTATTCAAAGATACGAAATTTATTCTTTCAAGAGATTTGCAAAACGCGAAATTCGCAAATAGGCCTAAAGGTTAACAGACTGATCGGCACGACGTCAAAGCCAAAGACCTTATAGGCCCACCTCACGTTTTATCGCCAAAGTAATGAGTGGCGCTATGCAATATCCTCTCCATTTGTAAAGCATTTCATTTGTTAGGTTCAAGATCTCCTTGTGGTCATAATAGCGTAATTAAATTGTTTTATAGCGCATTGGACTTTTGGACAACACAGTATCGAAATTAGAATTGTTTGGTCAGATCGTGGACCCTCGAGAAAAACTACGTTTTATGGTCACATATGTGAGATGGTGAAATCTCCGATGTTGGATATTTACCCACTGTTTTAGACAAGTATCGTATAATTTAAGTCAGATTCGGACTACGGAAGTCGGGCTTGGCTAGACCACTGGACCAGTTTTTACACATGGTGATCTCCCAGATAAACATCAATTATTTGCCCACGATTTGACAAGTATAGTATCGTAAAGTATCGAAGTTAGAGCCATATTGAGGAAATCGGGTTTGCCGGGCGGGTTTTGCAAGATCTGTGAGGTGGCAAATCTCTGACATATATATCGGACATTTGTCACGGAATCGCCGATAAACATCGGAGATTTTACATAGATCAGACGTGCCTAAGACACAAGGCAAGTCATTCTAGTGACCATATGCATATGGTCCCAATCGCCGATAAATATCGAGTAAATATATGTGATTTCACAGATCCGCCGTGTTGAGACGCAAGGCAAGTCATTCTAGAATTGCCCAGTGTCGATTACTATAATTTAGAGTCCCAAAATCGCCGATATGTATCAGCTTGAAGTAAAATATCGGCAATTTCTCAAACCCGGCGTGCGCGACAGACGGCAAGCCATTTTTGTGTCGTCTAGTACCGATATTAGACCCGATATATAGATTGTGTATGACGGAAATATGTTGGACGTCAAACTTCAATACCAGAAAGTAAATGTCCGACATATACATTGTGGCAAGTAGTTCTGACTTTGATGGCTATTTGCCTTAGTCACAGTTAAGGTTAAGCCACAGTCCCTTTATGTGGTTAAGATTACATTTTAAATTTGTGATTCGTCTTTTGACGTGGATTTCGACACTTCAGTATTATTTCTCTTCATCAGTTGCCCTTATTTTTGTATTCCCTTCCTTGAATTGACGATGAGTCCCTCAAAGAGGAGAAGCCAGAATTTTTTTTGAAGAGTCAAATGTTGTATTGACTCCATTTGTGTTTGATCCGGTGTTTGTGCTGCCAAAACTTAATTACCCATCCCTGATCGGTGTTCTGGACGCCTAGCTTTTCCATATTGGGACATATTTCAAGCCCGCGCTTAATGCTCGTTTTCTCATTGTTAGAAATATTTTTGTGAAAGGTTATTTTTTATGAAATAAAAAAGTCTTATGAGTTTGTGCTTAACCTTTCACTGATTCCATATTTTTTTTGGCACTGAGATCAGTTACCCCAACTTTTGGTTTTGATAGTCATCTTCATATTTTGCTTCAAAAGAATTAAAGACACAAAAACAGTTTGATATTAGGTTTTTGAAGTGGTGTCTTTTTATTTTTTCAATCACATGTTACCTTCTTGGCCCTATACTGAGCGCGGGTAAATAATCCTCTATATTTCAACGGATTTGACCTGATAATGGGACCAGTTGATTTCCTTCAGGGCCATTGATTTTCTAAAGTTGCTGGCCCGCTTGACCAGTAAAGATTTTTGCGCGGTGAGTTTCGCACACTGCGCACAGCTCAGTAAAGGTATAAGGATTATGTTACCCCAGTTCCATGGAGCGAAGTGCGACCAAGATTATGTGTTATGTTATTTAGACGTTTATGTTATTAGACACGAAAGTTTCTCGTATTTTGCCAATGCGGTGGCAGTTGATGGTGACCGCCCTGAAGCTCCAACACCCCATGTTGCGACATCCCTGTGTTCCGACACCCCCATATATTTTTAAATAAATACTTCTGCAGGAACTAGTTTTCAGGTTGTCAAGTCTTATTTACAATGTAATGAATATAAAACATTTCTACATGTGACTGTAAAGGCAAGATTTCAATAGAAGTTCACACCGAAATCATTCTTTGATTTATTCCTAATGATCTATAGTTTATTATATACTCTTTCGTAAATATGTTTGACCTTGACAAAGCGATTATATTGTCGTATTTATTTGCCAAATATAGACCACACTGCATTTGATTGTATTATTAGAATCCAAATCATCTCAGCATATTCGTGCCATTAATTGAAGCCTTCTCATCCAGATGAGTCCAGATGAGATTTATGAAAAAAAAAATGAGAAAGCAATAGGGCCTACTTTTCTTTTATCTTATTTTAAGGCCAGTTAGAGTTGCATCTGTATGCTACAGTCTGAAAAGCCGGTGATAAGTATCAAGGAAATATTCGTTCAGTGAAGATGTCTTATCATACGTATGCCACATTACATTTTTGTTTGTCAGGAACTATTCTCGAACATATGTTATTTTTATCGTAAACTCATAGGGGCACGGTCGCTTACCTAACGACTTTTTATTGCGTTGTTTGTCATGAAACTTTATGATTTTTCCCCGTAAAGAAGTATGTTGATTCGTTGTGAGGACTCCAACCTTTAAAACTGTATTGTCTCCCCATGCACGATTTTGATTCTTTCTTTTGTTTTCCCTTTCGATTATGCGATGTTGTTTTTCTTCCGCAGAGCGCGATATTAATAGCGAAAACAATCGTTTTTATCAAGTCCACACGGCCGAACATGCAGTCGCTGTTTTCTCAAGCTGCAAGTTTTACGTATTTTTTGCTGTGTTGATTAGGCAAATAAAACATACTGCATACACCGAAGCATCGCCATACACACAGCTGTTGTGCCGTGTCTTGTACAGTATCATGACATTGGCAATTATTAAAACAAATTTAAACATTTACTGCAAGGAGTATTTTTGAAAATAACATGTCGGGAATTAAGGACGGTATGCGAGGACTTGAAACACACTCAATTTTTATACCACGGGCATATAGGAAGAAATTAAATATTACCTGTAACCGTAACTTCAAAGATGCATCAGTTATGGAAAATTCTTGGAAATGTACGAATATATTTTACCTTTTGGAAGTTTTATATTGAAATACTCACGGGAATTAAAATTTCCTCCCTGCTTATTGTTGACATTTTTGCAACCGACTCTGTCCATATAAATTGTTTGTCAAATATTGTACGATTCCTGTTTGTTAAAATTATTTAATTTTACATATAATATCGTCTAGAAAAATGATTTCAAAACCTTACATCTCAATATCTCGGCTATAGCATGTATAGAGACGCGTTGTACTCAAGTACAAATGAAAGATCACCGGCCCAACTCAAATCATATTGAAAAACCGCAATAATTTCTACATTTGGTGAAGCCCTGCAGTTATGAGAAACGGATTTCTTTTACGTTCAGAACTATACCAAGAAAATTAAAAGTAAGTTCTGATAATCGGGTACACTGGAAATCGGAAAGTTCCGCCCTGTTTAGGCCTACATCATGCCATTCTAATCACCTATAAATAATTTCGGATTTAGGCCTATTGTAATTTAGAATAATATATATCACATTGATAAATCATGGTTTATATATTTCAATTACAAAGGTTCGACGTTTTCTTCAAAAAAGGAATCGTTCGGAATCACATTGAAGTTTTCTAAACACAATGTTTAGGACACAATTTTAAAAAGACGGCTCTATTAAAATTGAGTAAGCTTAAAAATGCTGCCTCGATGCGTATAGCCTAGCTGTGGGTCCATAGCTGTGGTGTTTTCAGACGAGATTCCTGCCTTTTACGGGCTGGTTTTGACTTTTACTATTTTAACCCCGCCACCACAAAATCGTAATCAAAACCAGCCATTAAAAGGCAGGAATCCGGTCAGAAAACACCATAGCTATGGATCGACCCACAGCTACGTATAGCCATGGGTTTCATAGACTCAGGCAGATAGGCGTTGAGGTCGAGGCCGGACCCCACCATTGCTGTGCCCTACGTCCTTATACCCAAGTTCATGATGTAAACCGTGTCGGGCCGATTTATATGATAGAGTTCGGGTATTAATAACACCTTTTAGCTCTACGCACAGGCACCACCGTAGTTGATAGCGTTTTAGTGCCCTTTTCTACAACACTACAAGCGCTATCAACTACGATAGTGCTATAGTGGCTCTACGAGAGTCTACATGGCAGTGCTGGGGCTGTCGACAGCCCGCTGACTTCCAGTATGGAGCGCCCAGTTCCGCCGCCGAAAACAATCGATTTTTAATCCGAAATCGTGGTCGACCTATGTTTTCGAGCACGATAAACTATTCTAGATACGCGATATGCTGAGCTGCGCTTTAAAACTTAAGCAAAGCCCGCTTTTCTCTCTCTATCCGAGGAGACCGACCAAATTACAGCCGCCATTGTGATGTGCAATGATTTCTGGGTAGGGTTCAAATGCAGGTCAAATAATGAGTTCAGATAATAAAGTAGGTCAAATAATTGAAAGCCAGCTAATGTCATAATAATGTCGTAATCATGACCAAATAATCGCATAATAATGGCTAGTAATGACACAAAAATGACCCAATCACCAAATAATGAAATAATAATGATGAGATAAGTTCCAAATCAAGACATAAATACTAAATAATAGCAAAACAACCGAATTAACATAATAAATTCATAATAATGTCAAGATAATATCAAGATAATGTCGTAATCATGACCAAATAATCGCGTAATAAAGACCAAATAATGACATAAAAATGACCAAATCACCTAATAATGGCAAAATAATGATGAAATAAGTTCCAAATCAAGACATCAAAGCCGAATAATTGAAAAAGAACCGAATTAACATAATAAATTCATAATAATGTCAAGGTAATGTCGTAATAATCACCAAATAATCGCATAATAAAGACCAAATAATGACATAAAAATGACCAAATCACCAAATAGTGGAATAATAATGATGAAATAAGTTCCAAATCAAGACATCAATGCCGAATAATGGTAAAAGAACCGAATTAACATAATAAATTCATAATAATGTCAAGATAATATCAAGATAATGTCATAATCATGACCAAATAATCGCGTAATAAAGACCAAATAATGACATAAAAATGACCTAATCACAAAATAATGGCATAATAATGATGAAATAAGTTCCAAATCAAGACATCAATGCCGAATAATTGAAAAAGAACCGAATTAACATAATAAATTCGTAATAATGTCAAGGTAATGTCGTAATAATCACCAAATAATCGCATAATAAAGACCAAATAATGACGTAAAAATGACCAAATCACCAAATAATGGAATAATAATGATGAAATAAGTTCCAAATCAAGACATCAATGCCGAATAATGCAAAAGAACCGAATTAACATAATAAATTCATAATAATGTCAAGTAATATCATAATAATCACCAAATAATCGCATAATAAAGACCAAATAGTGAAGTAAAAATGACCAAATCACCAAATAATGGAATAATAATGATGAAATAAGTTCCAAATCAAGACATCAATGCCGAATAATGGCAAAAGAACCGAATTAACATAATAAATTCATAATAATGTCAAGATAATATCATAATCATGACCAAATAATCGCGTAATAAAGACCAAATAATGACATAAAAATGACCAAATCACAAAATAATGGCAAAATAATGATGAAATAAGTTCCAAATCAAGACATCAATGCCGAATAATTGAAAAAGAACCGAATTAACATAATAAATTCATAATAATGTCAAGGTAATGTCGTAATAAGCACCAAATAATCGCATAATAAAGACTAAATAAGGACATAAAAATGACCAAATCACCAAATAATGGAATAATAATGATGAGATAAGTTTAAATAAAGATTTCAAGATAATTTTGGCGGTGTTCTCACCCCATATGCCCTCACTGTATTTAGAATTATTTATCCACTGCGCACATCGTAATAATCCGTGGTGTGCGCTGATTGCTCTGGACGTTACTGCCACGGTCCGTCAGCCCACAGGTTATCGTAACATTGCTTGGATAGTCGTTCCGAGGCGGGCGGCCGCAGGTCGCCGTTTACTTCTTTGTTTTCCAAGTAAACGGCGACCTGCGGCCGCCCGCCTCGGAACGACTATCCAAGCAATGTTACGATAACCTGTGCGTCAGCCAAGCGAGCGGTCAAACTTTAAATCCGGGGGTCAAATATGATGCAAATTAGACAGAATAAGAAAATTTAAATCCAAGATAGCGGCCAGGTCCTGTGACCAATGAAAATTTAAAGGAACAGGTGCATTAGTACTCTTTGAGCCTGCTTTGAGCCCATCAGCCCTGCAAGTTTGAAATGGCTGCGTGCAGCACAGGTTATCTTTTTTTTCCCAAGTAAACGGTGACCTGCGGCCGCCCGCCTCGGAACGACTATCCAAGCAATGTTACGATAACCTGTGGCGTGCAGCGGTCTCTGAGATCTAGGTCGACAAAAAATTGACGGAAGAAGAAGTTGGCTGTTGTTGTAGTTGCAGAAAGCTGAACTCCTGTAAAAGCAGTAGACCGTGCAAAAATACGATACCAGAGAAATAAATAACCCCAAGTTAACCGATTATTGAAATTGAAAATAGCCTCTATCCTGATGTTATTTGTACGCGAAAAAATCATTTCCGATTTTTAACAAAAGTAAGTTGGTGGAAATTGTATTTATTTTAAGGGCTTCACAATGAACTCACAAATTGTCAAGTGGTCGATCAGAAAAGTATTACAAAAATTGAGAACCCGAGTCTTGGTCTTCAAGGCGTATTTACCTTTATACTGAGAATCTTTTTTTCTATTCCTGTATGCAGGCATACTCTTTGCTCCATGGCCAATATGGAAAGAACTCCGCAAATCCTGCTTGGGAATCTTCCATGAGCTAGGAATGGCAAAAAACTCGACTGAACTACGAATTCAAGAGGAAAGCCAACATCTCGCGAAGACTCTGTGACAATTAAACGGTGCGCCGACAGATTTGAGTCAGGTTTTAATGAGTGCCGTTTCCAACATAACCTGTAACTTGCTGTTCGGGAAGCGATTCGATTATGACGACGAAGAGTTCAAGGGACTTCTAGAGATCAGTCGTCAGTTAGCAGTGAATACTCAACAGTCTTCAATTCTCAGTTTTATTCCATCGTTGTGCCGTTTGCCCTTGCCAATAAAAACCAGGCTGATGGCAGAGCACAACCGAATGGGTATGTTCATGGAGAAGGCAATAGCCGAACATACAGAGACGATTTCACAGTGTGAACCTGTTCAAGAGTCGTTTATCAGAGGGTACATAAGTCAAGTCAAAAACTACAAAAGTAATCCATCAAACAGGCACAACTCAAGCACCTTCTCAGAAGATCCAGACCACCTCAAATATTCTTTAATCGTCCTTTTCACCGCTGGAACTGAAACCTCCGCAACTACTTTGCTATGGGTCTTACTCTATCTCTGCCTAAACCAGGACATCCAAGAGAATTGTTTTAGCGAAATTAAAAACGCCATTGGCCTTGAAAATACCCCATCCTATGCCGACAAAACCAAACTCCCGTACGTAGAAGCGGTATTGTTGGAAGTTCAGCGAATAGCAAGCATTGTTCCAATCGGTATTGCACGGTCTATGATGGAAGATGCAGAGCTCTATGGTTACAACATTCCGAAGGGAGCCATGGTTATGCCAAACTTCTGGGCTGTGCACATGAACGAGGAGCTATGGGAGCATCCAGAGAAGTTTGATCCTGCTAGGTTTCTGGATGATTCGGGGAGACTGGTGAACAGTGAACGGCTTATGCCGTTTTCAGTCGGTAAGTAGTGATAGTAACCCTTTGAGCACCAAAGTCATTTTTGTCGCCCTTATGAAATATGCCAAAGTCAATTTTTTTCAAAGTTTGACAAAATTTTGATAAAAATCTGTAGCTAATGAAATGTGATATCCTTTTGGTCCACAATTAACCAAAAAATTACAGAAAAATTCATAAAAATTGGTAAGGGGTTAAGCACAGAATGGCTGTTTCAACCTAAGGCAACGCTGCAGCGAAAAGAACAAAGTTATTTCTGTAAATTAAAACATGCCCACCATTAAGGGACAAAGCCGCTATTTTTGGAGCTTTTGTTTGTTTGATGTGAAGAGTTGTTTGGGCTGTTTGACTACTTGAAACACAGAAATACAATTGTACTGAACCTCTACTTGCAGCCAGACAAGTTTAAACTTGTCGTGGAGATTTCTAGGTTTTTTACCGTAAAATTAGCTACAGCGTACAACTCTGACTGTGCATGACTAAATGCTTATATACTGTTACATAAAATTTGGACCTGATGCAAGTTTTCGTTATGATATCTTGGTGTTGCGTTTCATATGGAGAAGGATACATATAGCAGCATATACAGCAGCTTTCACTTACATTGTGGCGACATTTATTGACATAATAAATCCGGATAAACACCAGGTTGGGATATAGAAGTAGTTCGTTTCGTCTTGAGGTCAAGAACAAAATCATCTATTTGCATTCAGCAAAGAAATACGTGTTTACATTGCTTAAGTTGTAGGCCCATATTTTGTAAAGTGTGCGACTTCATATATGCAATGAATTCTTGTATCAAGTAAAGGTTACCAGATATGAACTGTAAATGCTCACGTGTTTCATTATATATTGCAGTTATGTGTAAA
Organism: Ptychodera flava; assembly: GCF_041260155.1. Lineage (NCBI taxonomy): Eukaryota > Metazoa > Hemichordata > Enteropneusta > Ptychoderidae > Ptychodera > Ptychodera flava. Next base: position 43,649,332 of record NC_091934.1, read on the forward strand.
TTTGAACATTTGCCACATGTTTGCAACTTCATTGAAAGTATTATGATCAACATAATAAACAATATTCACCACAGATTAACTCTATAGGGCATTAAGTATTCAAATATGTAATTAGCTGAAATAAAAATAATTAATTTCTTTGACTTCTATCATTGTATCACCACTTAATATAGCAAGTGTATTGCCTTTGGTCAAGTCCTTCAAACTACCGGTATATACAGTGTTTTTGCTAAGGGCGGTAAGTAGGTAAATGTTACCAGGGTTCCCCTTGGTATATCAATATAATCAAATAGAGGGACAGCAGCAATGTTACCGGGGTTCCCAAATCATTTACCAATATTCCCCAACCTTAGCAAAAACACTGATATATTCCAAACTTTGAAAGCTCATTAGATGTGCAAACTATAAATTAGCTGACATGAAAACTTAAGTGCGAAATGACTTCCAATATTGGTATAACCTGGTATAATCATCAATGTACATAGCATGTTATGCCAACTTTGATCAAATAAATCCAAGTATATATCCCTAATTAGGAAAGTTCATTAAATACACACATTAGGAATTGGCTGAAGCAAAAATGCTTAATGCCTTTCAATAATGTTAGCCTACATAATAGTATCTTTAATGTACATAGCAAGTTTCATCAATTTTGGTCATGTAAATTCAAATATATATCGCTAATTTCAAAAATTCATTAAATATGCAAATTAGGAGATGGATTAAGTAAGAATGCTTTATGACTTTCAATAATGTCGTATCGTAGCATCTTTAATGTACATAGCAAGTTTTGTCAACTTTGGTTTAGTCAATACAGATAAATATCCCTGATTATGAAAGTTCATTAGATATGCAAATAAGGAATTGGCTAAAGTTCAAATGCATAATGACTTTCAATAATGTCCTATCATAGTATCTTTAATGTACATAGCCCATTTCATCAACTTTGGTCTCGTCAATTCAGATAAATACCCCTAATCAGGAAAGTTCATAAAATATGCAAATTAGGAATTGGCTGAAGCAAAAATGCTGAATGACATTTAATAAAGTTCTATGATAGTATCTTTAATGTACATAGCAAGTTTCATTAATTTTGGTCATGTAACTTCAAATATATATCCTTAATTTCAAAAATTCATTGAATATGCAAATTAGGATTTGGATGAAGTAAAAATGCTTAATGACTTTCAATAAGGTTAAATCATAGTATCTTCAATATGCATACCAAGTTTCGTCAATTTTGATTGAGTGAATTCAGATATATACTCCAAATTAGGAAATTTCATTAAACATGCAAATTAGTAATTGTCTTTCACGTCACCCCTTAATATCTTTCAAGATGATATATCTTGATGTGATCAACATTTGTAGCGAATCTCATCAAATTGTGTGCAGTCATTGTCAATATATATCAGTTTTTTGTAAAATCATTAATTATGCAAATGAACAAAAAGTAAGCAAGCCACACCCACCAAAAACTAATCAGTTCTTGCCATTTGCAAACTGAATCTATGTACCGGATTTGATTCTGATCTGATGAGCCGTTTTTGAGATATTGAGTACAGAGACAGACAGACACACACACAGACACACAGACACACAGACATTGCTGCGACATATGCTCAGGTGTGTCAACACGTGAGCAAAAAATGAGCGACGTTGTCCCTTAAATCCTGTGTTTATAATCACATCTTCTGTTAATAAAATACTTGTTCATCTATTCCAGGTTTTTAACGTTTTTCTTATTGTGACATAGCCACTAGATAGTTAATATTTTATCACTCGAATTTAGCTTCGACCAATGACAATGACTGTGACCTATTGTAACCCCTTCTGCACGTGGGGCATCGTGAGAACGATTCCCTTGTTTCTCTTCGAGACTCTCTGATGTAACCGTTCATCCGCTTTTTGCGAACGTATTGTTTTGGCAACAGCTTGAGTCATTAACACCAACCGGACACTTAAGGAAAACTTCCTACGTTATGTTGACAGATGTACTGATGGGAGCGACCTTCCTGTCTTTCACTACTGCCGACTCTCTTTTAGTTAATTATAGATGCTTACCAAAGGCATGACAATATGCAGATTTAGAGACGATTTAAGTTGTACACTTTCTGGACAGAGAGACACTTCACTTCTTGACGCATTCCTGTACAGAGACGTAGACGCTCTGAGACTTTGACACACTGACCTCAGTGAGAAGCCCAGTCTATTTGACTGTGGTGGACCATGTCTTTGTAGAATCTATTGAGACGCCCCGGACGACACTGACCGTGACCGACGCCTATTATTAGACTAGTGTGAGACATAGAAGTTTTACCGTGTAACTCATGTTACTCAGCTGAATAAAGTGCAACGACTTAGAGTATATTTGTGTACCAGTTGCCGTCTCTACTGCCTGACGTTCCACGCCACAGAGTGTACGTATCCGACAATAGCTATATCACAACCACGCTACGTGACATTATAATTGTATCACAGCTTGATTGAAAAGATATCGTAAATTGGCTTAACTTCTGAAATGTGCACCAAATCATATTTTAACAAAGGAAAATATTGTAACTTTTCTTCGACTACAGGTTCACGTGACTGCCTCGGTTCTCAGCTGGCAAAGATGGAAATGTTCCTCTTTCTGACACGACTCATCCAGCAATTCCAATTTAAGTTCCCGGATGATGATATCATTCCGTCTACTGAAGGTCCTTTTGGCTTTGTCCTCGTTCCTGAGAAGTTCAAAATTATTGCAGTTGATAGAACCGTAGACGACATATAATGAATTTTAAAAAATATCAGAGTACGTGTTATTCAGTATAGAATAGTAAAACTTACTAACGCCGGGTACAAAATTTAGGAATTGACTATTTGCAAGATTATCCTCAAATACACAACAACAACAACAACAACAACAACAGCTTACTTCTCGCAAAAGACGAATCTCTCAACTCTATCATTATGTTTACATTTAAGGTAGTACAAGTATCGCAGGTAAAACAAACTTTTTCTAAAACTTTCCTCAACGAAACTTTCAACCACTTACCAAATCACGAATAAAAATCAGGAGCCAACGTGCAAAGTTTGGTACTAGAGAAACAAATTACCGAACATTTACTGATATTAGAATTTCAAAATACCCGCCATCCTTATGTTAACTCGACGGGGAAAATATATTTTTTTGATTTTCGAGGAACTATGCCTGTGAACATTATTCTTACTCAAGGATTTTAAAACAAGCCCTCACAAGCGGTAGACGGGATAATCTTGTAAAACTTTGAGAGTCCTGATACGTGTCCGCGGGGTGCATTCTAACATAATCAACAAACTTACATTCCAATTTACCGATCAAGCGACATAAATTTCCTGCAAGGGTTAACGGCTTATCTTCGATAGGGCGAAATACTAACGATACTTTGTGTACTTTCGTCATACCTGATACTTAAAACAAAGAAACCTGTCGGGAAAGCATTAGGAAGCTAACATAAAACTTGAAGTTGAACGTCATCAGCTTATTTGGTCCATATAACGATAAGGTCAATATCAGGGCCAAGATCAGTGTCAGAGCTATACCGGTCTTTCGGTACATTCATTTTATCTGAAAACTGCTTTCTATCAGGTTCACGGATGTCAGAGTCGCTGACCTTATTTATTATTTAGTGTCTGTATTTTAATGGTATCAATTGATATATAAGCACTTTGAATTTTACCAAAAAATCTTTACATATCTTCACGTCTTTAATGTAGTTCACAGACAATACTAAAGGAATGAAAGCAACTGCATGATTTCTGTCTACCTAAAGTGTACACTTTTGAGTAACAGCTTCAGCTAACGAACTTGTTGGCACGGGATTGATGAGATCACCTATTCAGTGTTGACTCCACTCACTAATAATATTACGGTATGGACGTGTCATCAGATGAACGTCATTCAGGCATAATAATTATATATCGTTGTTTATTTAACCGGATTCATTTTCTGTTGTATTCGTTATTATTCCTGATATACTTTCAAAATTTCGATTTTTGAGTAAATAAAGACATTGACATTACAGAGTGGAATCAATTACAAATCGAAATAATCTTCACGTCTTCCTTCAGCTTTTAGAAGCCAAACCAAATATTTTTTGTTGGAACCAATGGAGAGTTGTATCTTTGTTCATGTTTGTCAATAAAAAAACGGTGTTTATTTGTTTTGGTTTTTTTTGTTTACAAGTATCGTCAATAAATGATACGTTCACAAGTTTCTACTACAATTCCACACATATGAAATAAAACACACCCCTCCTTTGCCATGAGGAGTGAGCATTCATGTGTGTCCACCACTCTCTCCGAATACTCACACTTTGTAATAAGTCATTGGAAAGGTGAGTATTCAGAGATAGCGATATGAATCCCCTAGACAGGTGTTAGGTCAATGTCAGCATAACTGATGAATTTTTCGTGTGGGCAAGTCCACTGAAATTTTGGGTTAACGATGAAATTAGCGCCCTCAGTGGTGTTTTTGCCAAAATCCATGCTCATTGTTATGATTTCCATGGGTTCTTTAACTCCTTGTATTTCCACGGAATGCTACAGTCATCTTTCACAACACTCTGCCTTTTTGATTCAAGCAGGCAATTATCTTTACAAAAATACTTCAAATTAAAGGGACAAAGCCGGCCATTTTTTCATGAATTTTGTTTGATACGAGATACTACTTATATTTTTTGATATGTTGAAAGATACTGAATGAATAAGTGATCATGCATATATTCGACTCCGGTTTTAGACAAATTAAATGAAAAAATGAATAAATGGTCATGAATTTGTCCATTTAATGAAGAGGGTTCAATGACTTTCGGTATAGTCAAAGTACCCAACTGGTTCTCTTGTAAATACAGTTGAGAAATAATCTGCAAGTATTTCAGATTCCTCGACATCGTCAGTGGTCAAATTGTAAGAACAAGATCAACCACGGAGGGCTTGTCAGATACTCTGCTCCCAATTGATGAAGTGATGTGTCGAAATTGGAATGAAAAACTATCAAAGACTGTCTTCAGAAATTTGAAATTGTCATTGTTTTCACTTAATATACATTTACCAGTTTTGCGAATCAATGTATCTGTGATTAAAGTCTCTTGTAATTAATAGAGGAGAATGGTATTTCTCTGTCAGTTCGGTTATGAGATGATTGATGTTGTTGTTGTTGTTGTTGTTGTTGTCGTTGTTGTTGTTGTTTGCTGTGCGTAATGAATGAATGCTTTATTTCACCAGATGCTTCATAGTATGTACAATAATGAAAATTATCAGAAAACTCTGTATTACTGAAATTGTACAAAGTCAAAGAAAAGAAAAGAACATTGCAATATTGTAAAATCTGGTGGGGGCCATGAAAATAGTCTAAAAGGACTAGTCGAGTTCATGGCCCGTGAGTATACTAATAACTATTCGGTACAAGCTTAAGTGTGATGGAGGATAGAAACAAACACAGATTTAATGTAAATTCAGTAAGTGATGTTTCAATGCAGACTTGAAAACTTGTCTACTTGACAATTGTTTGAGATAGTCAGGAAGCGAATTCCAGTGTTTCACAGCTGCATACCTAATGTTATGTTGTGAAATTGTCAAATTTGAGCCTGGAATACGAAATTTTCAACTTGTGTTAATCGTGTTGGATACGAGTGCTTTGGAATCTCAAAATAGTGTTCAACTGTATGAGGAAGATTGTTATGTTTCAAATCATAAACAAACATACAAGTACAATATTTACTCAGTTTGTAGATATCTAAAATATTCAGTTTGTAAAACAGAGGTTCGGAATGAGCAATGAAATGAGAAAGGTAATTGAGCGAACAATCCGTTTCTGAAGGCGAAAAATTGGCTCTAAATAGCTGGAAAAAGTGTTTCCCCCCCAGATTTCCAAACAGTACATTATATGAGGTAAGATAAAAGCATTATATAGTTGAATGAGAATGGATTTTGGAACATAGTGTCTTAGTCGTGTAATGATACCAATTTTGGGTGTAATTACTTCAATGACCTTTCGTATATGATATTTCCATGACAAAGATGAATCTATTGTAACTCCTAAATAGCTTGCACAGAAACTTGTTCTATTGTATCATTCCCAATTGACAGATTTCCTTCAAATGTGGTGTTTCGCTGTGGTGTCTTTATGATCATATAATTGGTTTTGTCAACGTTGACTGTGAGTTTGTTGGCCATACACCAACTGATAATTTCGTTAATTTGGCGTTAATTTGAGTAAGATTTACATTCTGGGTACGTAGAGATTTAAAAATATTTGTATCATCTGCAAAAAGTCTACAATTAAAATAGTCTGTTGAATTACAAATATCGTTAATATATACCAAGAATAAAGTCGGACCCAGAATGGAACCCTGCGGTACACCACATTTGATTTGCCTGTAACAAGAAGATTTACCATTGACAATTACAAATTGATTACGATTTGTTAAATAACTATGAAATAACTTTAGTGATGGACCTCGCACTCCATAATGATGTAGTTTGTGAAGAAGGATATCATGATCTATAGTGTCAAAGGCTTTTTTCAAATCAACAAAAATACCTAATGTTACATAGCCAAGGTCCATCTTCTCTATAAGATCAGCAACAATGTCAGCGAGGGCAACTTTAGGACTGTATTTTTTTCGAAATCCATACTGCGTATCAATTAAAATATCGTACTTATCAAGAAAAGAAACCAGTTGTTTGTTGATAACTGCTTCAAAAATTTTACTAAAGACGGGCAGAATTGAAATTGGCCTGTAATTACCAACATCAAATGGACAACCTTTTTTATAAAGAGGGGTAATTTTTGCAACTTTTAGACTATCAGGAAAAACACCATTTGAAATCGAAAGATTGATAATATGCGAAAGAGGGCCAGCGATATACTCAGCAGCATGGATAGTCAAAAGAGGATGAGTAAAATCATAACCAGGTGTTTTTGAGGAATCCAGGGAGAGTATTTCTTTCATAATGTCTCCTGGAACAACTGGTTGAAAAAAGAAAGAATTGCTACGACTCTGCTTCAAATAATTCTGGAAATTGATATCAGTGGAAATTTTGGACGCCAAATTGGGCCCAATATCAGAGAAATACTCACAAAATTCATTTGCAATATCTGTACTCTCTGTTATCACCTTGCCGCCAATTTCACTGAGTTCTAATTTGTTTGGGGCCATACTACTCCCATTATTTCTATTGAGAATTTCATTTATAACATTCCATGTTTTCCCTGAATTCCCACTTACAGAGTTTAATTTATTACAATAATACATTTTCTTTGCGTGTTTTAAAACCTTTGTTAAAACATTACGGTAATTCTTATATATCATTATATTATCATCGTTCATGGGACGCTTCTTACTCTTTGAGAAAAGCAAATGTTTTTTCTTGATAGAAATAAGCAAGCCTTTTGTTATCCATGGTTTCCGAATTGACTTACTACGGTGTTTTTTTGTCGTCAAGGGTACATGTTTCATAGCAATAGCGTGAAATTTTTCATGAAATATATTGTAGGCATCATTCGCATCACTGCAATCATACACTTCCTGCCATGAAGTACTACTCAAGTCAGTCAAAAAGGACTCACGATTGTAACTAGAAAAATCGAAACATGTGTGTTGCGTATGCTGTTTGAATACATGCTTCAACCCTTTTACAATTGCAAAAATGGACAGGTGATCTGAAATGTCAGTTTCGATGGAACCGCATTCCAGAAAGTGATCTGTTATATTGGTAATCAAGTGGTCGATTGTTGTACATGTATTATCAGTTATCCTGGTTGGGGTGTTAATTACTTGATGGAAGTTATACGAATTCAAAAGTGTTGAATAAGAAGTATTTGAAAGAGACGATGAAGACGTATCGATATTGAAGTCTCCAACAATTATGCAATTTTTGTCTTTCGATGAAAGGCATTCAATGACTATCTCAAAGCTTTCAAGAAAGTCAGATGTCGGAGTATTCGGCTTTCTATAAACTACACCAAAGACAACATTTTTCTTTGCAATTGTAACTTCAAAGAAAAGTGACTCACAGCTTGCAATATGCAAATTAACCATTTGTGAGTGGGCAAGTGAGGAATGGATTGTACATTGCGACACCTCCACCCTGGCCACATTCCCGATTACATGTGTACAGCTGATATGATGGCAGTTGAAAAAGTGACTGATTTACATTTCTGTTCAACCATGTTTCTGACAATGCAATTACGGGAAAATTGTGGTGTAACACATTCAACAAATGAAGACAGTCATCAAAATGCTTACTAAGAGATCTAATATTTAAATGGAATACTGAGATCGTTGAAAGTTTGTCATTTTGATTTTTACCTTGATTAAACTCGTCGACAGTGTATGAAGAACAATCGTACTTGATAATGTGATCTTGTGAGTTGGAGTCCATAAAACAAAAACAAAAAAGTTACTCTTGGTGTTCGATTTATACGGTTAATGTTCTTCAGTGATGGTATCATGATGACTTCAGAGCTGCTATCTTTACGCGTAAAAATCTTGCCGTTGCTGGTCCAGATGTATTTCCAATTCAGTTGTTTTTCTTCTTTCATTTACTTGCTGAAAAAGGCGCTTCGCTGTCGTGGTCAAGTTCTCGTTTACGTAAATATTGTTGGTACTGTTTCCCAGATGGAGTTGATGTGGCGTCTTGCCTCTAAGGTGTTTCCGAGCATAGTAGAGTTGATTTCTTGTAGATCTTCTGACAAATCTGACAATGATAGGTGGTGGTGGCGGCGAAGACTCTTCCCGGTTGTGACTTTGGCGTCTTGGCAGACGATGGCTAATGTCTATGTCGTTTTTAGTGACATCAACACCTACAGCCGCTGAAATTTTGATGACAATATCATCTGTGTTTTCATCATTTTGCTGTGGAATACCGTGAATTTCGATATTTTTTCGATATAATAGAAGTAGGACTTCAATAAATTAGACAAAAACGTATAGTATCTGTCTGATGTCTCTCTCGTTAGCTCGTGTGTTCACATACGTGAGCAAACATCGAAGCAATGTCTGTCTGTCTGTCTGTTGGTGCGATATCTGTAGAACGGCTAATTGGATCAGAATCAAATCTGGTAAAAAGATTATGTTTAAGAATGGCAAGAATTGATCAGTTTTTAGTGGGTGTGGCTTGCATATGTTTTGCATGTATATGTATATCCCCCATGTTTTGCATATGTTTTTCATTTGCATAATTAATTATTTAAGAAAAAACATTGAGACATACATTGAGAACGGCTGAATAGATTTGGATGAAATTTGCTACGAAAGTTGGCCACACATAGATTTACCCACTGTGGAAGGCATAAAAGGGTGACATCAAAACTAATTGCTATATTGCATATTTGATGAACTTTCCTTATTTGGAATATGTATCTAAATTTATCAAAATTGACGAAACTTGATATTTATGGGGGATATACATCTGAATTGACTCGACCAAAGTTAAAGAAATTTGCTATGTACATTAAAGATAGCATGATGTAACATTATTGAAATCATTACAGTGGTCTGCGTTGACCAATTGGCATTAGACGAACTAGAACATATTGTCTAAATCGGGGAGTTTTCAACATTGTCAGGGGCAATTATCACCTAGGCGGTAATATGATTCTATCATATAAGAATCACCTCTGCAAAAGTTGAAACATTGTCTAGCAGAGTTGTATTTTTTACATAATTCCGTCACATGAAAGTTTGGTGTTTAACATTGTCTAGCAGAGTTGTATTTTTTACATAATTCCGTCACATGAAAGTTTGGTGTGTTGTAAAAACACTTGCTTATTTATTAATGATGCATGTGTGTATTTTGTCAGTTTAAAAATTTGTAAATGCGAAAATCTGTACATTTGATAATACTAAACCTGACAGTAAGTGATACGACCTGGACAGTTAGCGGGCTGTGCATGGATATGTGTAGTGTGGCGTTGTTTTGACTATATCCGATTTCCTTTTAGACGATGTTTCAACTTTTGCAGAGTTGATTTGTGACCGACTGATAATGCTGCCTAGCTGACAGTTACCGTTACTAGCGTCGCACTCGTATATAGGGGGAATTACGAGTTGAGGTACCAGTCTGGATCGTAATGCTTTTGGATGCGTAATGCTTTCAAGATGTAGATTATAACACAACCTTGTACTTTATGACAAGATGGCGACCGTGTCGTTCACCGTCAAAGGTCTGATCTCAAGTCCTTCTAGTCTAAGCTCTCTACAAAGTTAAATACATATCAAGACTTACATAATTACAAAAGTTATCATGTGGTAATTTTCCTGCCAGTCTTTGATAGTTTCTTAAGATTAAATATGATCACACCATGGAATATCCCGTTCTCGATTGTTCTTATTGAAATCTTAACCAATAATTAATTAAACTATCACACTATCTCTTATCTGCTTCTCGTACGATCTGAATCAATAACCTTCACACGCCTTGGCCACGTGAGGGACTCTTCGAGATAAAATCTCTACAGGGAGGGGCGTTACACTAGGGCTGGCTGGTAGTTACGCCTGGCATAGCCCTGCCTACAGGTCTGTGTGTTCCCGGCGTGATACGGCCTCAACCACAGGCCGTATCACGCCGGGAACACACAGATCTGTACGCAGGGCTACGCCTGGCAGTGTTGACAATAACTTGATTCAGCTATGTTCGCTGCGTTCATTTCACGTGAAGTACATCCCTAGACTTGCTCCAAGTCTATGGGCATGTAGGCGCTGAATGTCAAAACACAATAAATTGGAGGAATGAACTACGGCAGACCGTCACGCTAGGTGGTAGGCTAGCGCTTGGCCAGCCGATAACTGCTGCCGAGAAAAGCCAGGCAAATTGGGACAGTCTAGTGTACTATGCAAACATCACGTGAAAGATGCTATAAGATGTCGGGTAAAGGTCAACTAGGTGAAATCAAATGTGTAATCCTCTCCTACCTTTGTAATTACCAAGATTCCCCGCTGGATCAAGGCAAATGTAAAGTTATTTTTCCTGCATAAACTATTGATAACTTGGTCAATAACTTTTTGATCACTTATATTTTTTCAGTATTTTATAGGTCTGAAATATTTTACACAGATGACCTTTAAACCAGTTCATTGTGAAGTCATGATATACGACAAAGCATATTCATCCATAGTCTTGCATGCCAGACCCCGAATCACAGCTGCAAGAAACAGGTAACCTGCGGCTACTCGCGGCTCCGCCGCTGGTGGCGCACTTCGTACGCCTATCAAACACAGACGCAGGTTCGATGTCTGGCACCTGGCATGCGAGACTAATTCATCGACGACCAATCACACTCACTGAAAAGTAGAGTAACAGTGATTAATCTTACATCATATCACGGTGAACGCGATTTGCTTCTAACTATGTTCGAGTTTCTCCGTGTTGTCTTCGTTCTAATCGTCATATTAGCCACAACTCTGTGGTATCGTCACTATCGACGCAACCTACCACCTGGTCCCTTGGGTCTGCCTTTAATTGGATGTCTGTTACGTCTTGGAGGAAGACCTCACAAAAAATTTACGGAATGGGCTAAAGTGTATGGAGACGTCTTCAGTGTGCGACTTGGTACGGAGCTAGTGGTGATTCTGAACAGCAATCGAGCGATCAAAGAAGCTTTCATCAAAAAGTCTTCCATGTTCTCTTCGAGGGTACAAGAGGGACTTTTTAATCAGCTGTTTAATAACAAAGGTAAGAGAACAGAAGATTAGCTTCCTATGGCGACGACCCTTGAACCTAGCGCGTTCGATATACGCCACAAGTACCGCTGCAATATATCACAGCTCGAAGAAGATCAATTTCTTAAGGAGGCGTTAATCATAAATCCGATTCCACTGACACCCGAGTGCCAATAGCCATATTGTCAATGAGGTCAAAGGTCCCGTAACTGGGTCAAATGTCGCGATGTTGCGTTCCTTCGACAACCTTCACCTTAAGGTAAAAATCTGGTTTTTAATATTGACCCCGAGCTGTCGACCGCTCGGTATATTTCTATATCAACTTCTTAGGGGAGAACCATTTGATTTTTTTGGGGGGTATGGAGGATTGTGAGAAAAAAAAATTGTCACCAGGTGAGATAGAAGAAAAAAAATTGATTCTGTCATGGCCTGAGAACAAAAATTGTCATAACAGACAGAAGTGAAAAAAATATTTTCACAATGCACCAAAAATTAGCAAAATTTGGAAACCTTATTATCATGTATTCTTTGCCGGCGCAAATGTTTTTACTCCAGCAATTCTTATGGTTTTTTCCCATCACTTATCATAAGAATACACTACATAGGTCTACTTTACACCTCAGTACACTCAATGTTTTCCTTCCCTTTTCTGACCCAAGAAAACATTTCAGGATTTCTGTTGCAATATCTCAATGGCATAGGCACTATCTAAAGGGGACTATTTGACTTCTGTAAATTGTGAAAATTTAGAACACAAGACAGGAGTCAATAAACTAGTGTTCAAACCAATATATCATTCTCTTAATATATGTTAGAAAGATGTTCAATTTGACAATGAAAAATCGAGGAACAACAAATATAATGAAATACAATGTGGGAGCCTTGTTTCTCTGACAACAAAAGATAATATCTTCCCTGAGAACTTACATCGATGCTTGGTAATGTTAATTATAATATGACACCACACACGGATCGCTCATTATAGAGTCCGTCAACAGTGGCGAACTCTCTCAATAACTAATCTGGCTTCTCCTCTTTGATTGAGAACGAAGATGACTTAATAATCACACAACCAAGCGGAGGGGATACAAAACAAGAGAGTGACTGATGAAGGAACCCCATTTTTGGTTCTTAAAGACCGTTAAGACGAATCTCTCAATCAACAAACCGGTTTACTGGGGACTGAGATCACATGACCAAGGTCAAAGCACTATCGATTCACCGGTGTCTCGCCATGTATTCGGAGGAATGTGAGTGGGGAGGGGGTCACTAAAAAATTGGAAACTTCAGGGGGCGTTACTGAAAATGTGGAGAAGAAGGGGGCGGGGTTACTCAATTTTTTTGTGCGAAATAAACTGAAACACATCTCAGATTGCACCATTGCACACATCCATTTCTCAAAATTTTCGATGCGAGAGGGGAGTACCCCCTCTCGTGCTCTCCCCCTTGGGTCTTCTAACAGTTTTACTGGTAAAAGACAAATTGAAAATACCTCTCAGATTGCACTACACTGCACCGTGGCGCACATCAATTTCTCAAAATTTTCACAGGATCTAGGACAAAACGGAACTGTTGTGGATTTATCCTTTATTATCACAGAAACATGTTTTAATTTACCTCAGTTCAATGACCATTTTGACAGTTAAACATACTATAATCCGCCTTTTCATTAGAAGCTGGCAGCTGGAGAAATGACACAAGAAGGTCACAGACTTTCCGTTCCTGTATATTCATTTGTCTTCAGTCTCTGGCAAACAGAACTGTTTTTCACAAATTGTATTGTCGTTGTTTGGTTGTTGAATATTGTGACTCAAACACTGATCATATAAAAATGTAAAAATATCAGTGTTCAATGTCATTTTCAAGCAGTTTTACTGAGTGCAAAATAAACTGAAACTCCTCTCAGATTGCACCATTGAACACATCAATTTCTCAAAATTTCCAATACGACAGGGGGAACCCCCTCTCGTGCTCTCCCCTTGGGGTAATTTAACAGTTTCACTTAGTAACAAAATAAAAAAATACCTTTCAGATTGCACCAGACTGCACCATTGCACACATCAATATCTTAAAAATTTCCATGCTAGATAGGGGAAAGCCCCTGTGACACTTTCCCAGTGTTCACCCCCTGTACTTTCAAATTCTGCCCGGCCAGATATCCTAGTGAAAACCCTGTCATAATATCCATCCAAATTGAACAATACACTATATGGTTAGATACTGCGTGAGCTGTTATATCTTTATTTTATTGTGACTTTGAATTTCATTTTGATAGGTTCACCTTCTTTGAACCATCATGAGATAACTGATGATAGTCTAGCAGGGCACATCAGGATTTGAAAGGTCTTTACTGTTGCTGTATTTTGTAAATTTTACAATTACATGTATTGGTATTTAACTAAGTGGGGGATCAGTCAAAATTTCAGAGATAGAGAGGGAGGTTACTACATTTATCATGGTTGGCGAGGGTGGGGAGGATCACTCGAAATTTCGGAGTTTCAGGCCGTAAATAATGACGACTCCCTTATATACAACGCATTACAAACTTGATGACTAATAAAAACAAATTTGCACTGCTACTCAATTTGAAAAAATAAATTGATGCAGGTCTGACTGTAGGAAAAAAAATTGCTGTCACTCTGATAGGAAAAAAAATTGCTCCCATACCCACTTCTCCATTACCCCCCCCCCAGAAATCAAATGGTTCTCCCCTTAGAAACGAGAAATGGACGACATAACTTCGCTCGATTCTGAAATTTGAGTATTGGGAATGGGCATGGAGTAGGGTCGGGGATGTCGATATAGCCCCTAAATAGTCGTACAGCGCAGCTTCTTGCCCGGGTGTCGATAGAAACTCCGTAATTATAAATGACCTCGGATCTGTGTTCCGTTCGAAGGTCATCTGGGAACGGCTTAGGCGGCCATGCTCTAGGGCTGTGTGACCAGAGGCATATGGCCTCTTGTGTATATCCTGTTTCAATATTCCTTACTCATGAGCTCGGTGTTCGTGTTCAGTGTCTGTAGACATATCGTAACCAATGTAGGTGGCCTTGCCCTCACTGTATTTAGAATTATTTATCCGGTAAGCCAAGCGAGCGGTCAAACTTTAAATCCGGGGGTCAAATGTGATGCAAATTAGACAGAATAAGAAAATTTCAGTCCAAGATAGCGGCCAGGTCCTGTGACCAATGAAAATTTAAAGGAACAGGTGCATTAGTACTCTTTGGGCCTGCTTTGAGCCCATCAGCCCTGCAAGTTTGAAATGGCTGCGTGCAGCGGTCTCTGAGATCTAGGTCGACAAAAAATTGACGGAAGAAGAAGTTGGCTGTTGTTGTAGTTGAAGAAAGCTGTTCTCCAGTAAAACCAGTAGACCGTGCAAAAATACGATACCAGAGAAATAAATAACCCCAAGTTAACCGATTATTGAAAATGGCCTCTATCCTAATGTTATCTCTACGGGAAAAATTCATTTTCGATTTTTGGCAAAAGTAAGTTGGTGAAAATTGTATTTATTTAAGGGCTTCACAATGAACTCATAAATTGTCAAGTGGTCGATCAGAAAAGTATTACAAAAATTGAGAACCCGAGTCTTGGTCTTCAAGGCGTATTTACCTTTATACTGAGAACCTTTTCTTCATTCTTGTATGCAGGCATACTCTCTGCGCCATGGCCAATATGGAAAGACCTCCGTAAATCCTGCTTGGAAATCTTCCATGAGCTAGGAATGGCAAAAAACTCGACCGAACTACGAATTCAAGAGGAAAGCCAACATCTCGCGAAGACTCTGCGACAATTAAACGGTGCGCCGACAGATTTGAGTCAGGTGCTTATGAGTGCCGTTTCCAACATAACCTGTAACTTGCTGTTCGGGAAGCGATTCGATTATGACGACGAAGAGTTCAAGGGACTTCTTGAGATCAGTCGTCAGTTAGCAGTGAATACTCAGCAGTCTTCAATTCTCAGTTTTATTCCATCGTTGTGCCGTTTGCCCTTGCCAATAAAAACCAGGCTGATGGCAGAGCACAACCGAATGGGTATGTTCATGGAGAAGGCAATAGCCGAACATACAGAGACGATTTCACAGTGTGAAACTGTTCAAGAGTCGTTTATCAGAGGGTACGTAAGTCAAGTGAAAAACTACAAAAGAAATCCATCAAACAGGTACAACTCAAGCACTTTCTCAGAAGATCCAGACCACCTCAAATATTCTTTAATGGTCCTTTTCACCGCTGGAACGGAAACCTCTGCAACTACTTTGCTATGGGTCTTACTCTATCTCTGCCTAAACCAGGACATCCAAGAGAATTGTTTTAGCGAAATTAAAAACGCCATTGGCCTTGAAAATACCCCATCCTATGCCGACAAGACCAAACTCCCGTACGTGGAAGCAGTATTGTTGGAAGTTCAGAGAATAGCAAGCATTGTTCCAATCGGTATTGCACGGTCTATGATGGAAGATGCTGAGCTCTATGGTTACAACATTCCGAAGGGAGCTATGGTAATGCCAAACTTCTGGGCTGTGCACATGAATGAGGACCTGTGGGAGCAACCAGAGAAGTTTGATCCTGCTAGGTTTCTGGATGATCGGGAGACTTGTGAACAGTGAACGGCTTATGCCGTTTTCAGTCGGTAAGTCGTGATATTAAGCACAGAATGGCTGCGTTTCAACCAAGGCAACGCTTTAGCAAAGAACAAAGTTATTTCTGTAAATTAAAACATGCCCACCATTAAGGGACAAAACCGCTCTTTTTGGAGTGTTTGTTTGTTAATATGAAGATTTCTTTGCGTTGTTTGAATACTTTAAAACACAGAAATACAGTTGCACCCAACCTCTACTTGCTTGCAGCCAGAACAATTTTAACTTGTCGTGGATCATTCTAGGATTTCTACCGTAAAATCAGCTACAGCGTACGACTCTGACTGTGCATGACTAAATGATTATATACTGTTACATAAAATTTGGACCTGATTCAAGTTTTCGTTATGAAATCTTGATTGGTGGTGCGTTTCATGTGGAGAAGGATATATATAGCAGCATATATAGCAGCTTTCACTTCATTGTGGCGACATTTATTGACATAAGAAATCTGGATAAAACACCAGGTTGGGATATAGTAGTTCGTTTCGTCTTTAGGTCAAGAACAAAATCATCTATTTGCATTCAGCAAAGAAATACGTGTTTACATTGCTGAAGTTATGCGCCCTCATTTTGTAAAGTGTGTGACTTTATATATGCAATGGATTCTTGCATCAAGTAAAGGTTAAAAATGAGCGACATTGTCCCTTAAATCCTGTGTTTATACTCACATCTTCTGTCAATAAAATACTTGTTCATCTATTCCAGGTTTTTAACGTTTTTCTTATAATTGTATCACAGCCTGATTGAAAAGATATCGCAAATTGGCTTAACCTCTGAAATGTGCACCAAATCATATTTTAACAATGGAAAATATTGTAACTTTTCTTCGACTACAGGGTCACGTGACTGCCTCGGCTCTCAACTGGCAAAGATGGAAATGTTCCTCTTTCTAACACGACTCATCCAGCAATTCAAATTTAAGTTCCCGGATGTTGACATCATTCCGTCTACCGAAGGTCCTTTTGGCTTTGTCCTCGTTCCTGACAAGTTCAAAATTATTGCAGTTGATAGAACCGCAGACGACATGTAAAGAATTTTGGAAAATATCAGAGTACGTGTTATTCAGTATAGAATAGTAAAACGTAGTAACGCCGGGTACAAAATTTAGAAATCGACTATTTGCAAGATTCTCCTCAAATACACAACAACAACAAACAACAACAACAACAACAACAACAACAACAACTTCCCGCAAAAGACGAATGTCTCAACTCTATCATTATGTTTACATTTAAGGTAGTACAAGTATCGCAGGTAAAACACAACTTTTTCTAAAACTTTCCTCAACGAAACTTTCAACCACTTACCAAGTCACGAATAAAAATCAGGAGCCAACGTGCAAAGTTTGGTACTAGAGAAACAAATTACCGAACATTTACTGATATTAGAATTTCAAAATACCCGCCATCCTTATGTTAACTCGACGGGGAAAATACATTTTTTGATTTTCGAGAAACTATGTCTGTGAACATTATTCTTACTCAAGGATTTTAAAACAAGCCCTCACAAGCGGTAGACGGGATAATCTTGTAAAACTTTTAGAGTCCTGATACGTGTCCGCGGGGTGCATTCTAACATAATCAACAAACTTATATTCCAATTTACCGATCAAGCGACATAAATTTCCTGCAAGGGTTAACGGCTTATCTTCGATAGGGCGAAATACTAACGATACTTGTGTACTTTGTGTAACAAACATCACAAACTCATGGTACAAGAAATTGATAATGGAAATCTGATAGGTATCCTACTTGTTGATTTCAGAAAGGCGTTTGATCTTGTTGATCATAATATCTTACTACAAAAACTTAGGATTTATGGATGCTCAGAAAATAGTTTGCTGTTTTTCACATCATATTTGGAGAAAGAACCCAGATAGTTTCATTTAATGGGGCACTTAGTGATTCTTGTCAAGTCTCTGTGGGTGTACCACAGGGATCTATCTTAGGCCCCTTATTCTTTCTACTTTTCATCAATGATCTTCCTTTATTTACAAATACATCTGATCTTTACATGTATGCAGATGACACTGCTGCACAGGTCACCAGTACTAAGTTAAAAGAAATTGAAAATAAGCTTAATCAGACATGTATCACATCACACACTGGTGTGATCTTAATAACATGTGTATTAACTCACAGAAAAACAAAAGTTATGGTCCTTGGAACTTCTCAAAGAAAAGCTAGAATAGATGAATCAATTCATGTGTTATGTAATGGAGATCAACTGGAGTGTGTTACACATGATAAATTATTGGGTATAATGATTGATGATACTTTAAGCTGGGAAAAACAAGTTAACTCTGTTTGTAAAAGTATCGCATTTAAGTTACTTCAACTCAAGCGTATTCGCCCCTTCTAACTAAAAGGGCCATGATGAGTTTTTATAATTGTTTTATTTTACCCCATTTTGATTACTGTTCCAACATATGGGGTCACTGTTCTATCAAACTTTTAGGACGCATTGAGCGACTCCAGAAAGCTGTTGCGAGAGTTCTTTTAGATTGTGATTTTAATACTGTCTAGTGAAGTTTTATTCCGTACACTGAATTGGATGCCATTCAGAAAACGGATTTTATATCATGAATCAATTTAATGTATAAAGTACAAAACAATTTAGCTCCAGATTATTTGAATGTTTTTAAAAGGATACACAATATTCACAGTCAGAATACTAGATCTGCTGCCAGAGAAGATTTATACATTCCAAAACATAGAACACAGTTCTTTAAGAAAAGTTTTACATACAGTGGTGTAAAAATATGGAACAGTTTACCGGTTGACTTAAAGTCGTGCTCCTCATTGCAGGCTTTTAAAGACAAATGTAAATTTCATTTTTTATGTGACACAGATGTTCAGTAGTGTAATATTGTTTATTGTCCATTTCTCCATTTGTTTTTTACCTTCTCGTGTCTATTTATAGACAGAGAAGGTATTAGAGTTGAAACCAGTATGCTGGTGTCAACTACTTCCGTCTGTCAATACTTCCGTCTGTCAAGATCCGTTGACGTCATGCCATTGTGATGGGTCATATCATAAACTGGTGGGGGTGTTCATGGTTCAGGTTGAGGTGTAGGAGAACGATTTTGAACTGTGACAAAAATCAAAAGGGACTTAGCGGCATAGCCACAGTGTTACATGTAAGCCTTTCTCCAAGGTTCTTAGTTGACTACGATCTATTACAGACTACTGAGCTGACGTTCGGGTTACTCACTTTGTGTTTGCTCACTCTGTGTGCGCTAGTGTTTGGTACTGAGTTGCGTGGATATCCCCTCATGGCCTCACGTGATATGGGCCTGTTGCATAATCTGCAGATGATCATATGCCTCTGAGTCTGAAAACGGTCATTGTGTAAGCCTGTCGGCATTTTCCTTGCATTTTTTCTCATTTAATTTTGCAAAATATCGGCGAGTACCTCAATATTTCAAGATAACTCTTTCTTCCAAATCGTTTCCTGGAGTTTCAGAGTCATATGAACGAAAATGAGTGAAAGTTTTAGACAGGAAAATCGGACGTCGGCCATGTTCAATGTTTACAGTACAATCAGAAGTTTATGTGGAGGAAATAACTAACAAACACTGCTCATGATGCCCGCCCTCTAGAGGCAGACCTTCCTATATGAAGTACCACATTTGATGCTTGTGGAAAGCTTGACCACACAAAGGAGCATTTAAACTTTTAGAAAATGACAAATTGAATAAGAAGGTATTCTGAAAATGTCAAATACTGAGGAAAAATGCGCAAATATTCAAAATAAACAGGTTAACTGACTGGTCAGCTATAAAAAACAATGAAAATGTTTATGATCAAAAGTTTTTGAGATGCGCACATTTTAACAAATACAGAAATTATTAACATTATAAATATAAGACCAAACTATTTTTTCAGGGATGGGAGAGGTTGGAAATGAGGGGTGAGAGACAAAGGCACTCCTATTGCTGCATGTGGATGCAGCCACACCATTTCATTTACAGCATACTTATTCACTGTTCTACGTGTTGTGTTCAAGTTCCATATTGTACTGACTGTCATACAAGGATAACATAAGCAAATCAAATCAAATTAGAAAAGGATCAATGCTGTTGTGTGGATTTTGCTGAACATGGCTGATTTTAATATTTCGCCCTATATATTTGGTATCCAGCAAAGGCATATTTTGATGTAAAGTCAAAATTAACACTACATTGCTGACAATATATGTTACCGTTTCTGCATGAACTTTTCTTTTTTAAATTATAGTACTTCGAACAGATTAACAATTATCGTGATGTCAACCCATAATTTTACATCACAAAGACTGTAATTCTGCCAATTTTTTTTTATTTTTCAGTCATTTTATAAATTTTGCACTGCACAAGATGATTGAACAAATTGCAATGTTTGAATTTGTAAACTCAAAGAATAAAATCCTTTGGTCACAGATTAAATTATTTGAAAAGAAATTTACTCTTAAACACTTTTAGCATATATTCTTTACACGGTCATGTATTTCAAGGAAAATATGCCTATCAAAAACAGTAATTTCTTCACTTTCAATTTTTTTTCAATACTATGACAATTATCAGCCATGAGGTTTTACAAACACAATACCAGATAAGCGTTTTTCATCATTTCCACAGGACTCTTTGGAAAATCCATTTAAAACAGTTAATAAAAGTGACTTAAAATGATCACTTGGTATACCGGTACACTTAATTTACAGATGCCAGGTTGTGTATTTCACATGCACTCAGGTCAGTAGGGAAGTGCGTCATTACTATTTTGGACTGTTAATTCTTATTTCTGAATTATTTAACTTTTTTCCATTGAACTATCTTTAGGCATTTATACTGTAGCTTAGAATTTTTTTGATTGATGTATTTAATCATCTTTTGGGTTCTTTTGGGTCCATATCCCACCTCATGCCCCTACATCATCAACTATTTACCAACAACTCCATGCCAACAACCAATTACCTGACCTGGCCACACATTAGAGAAGTACAGCGTCATTGACGGTATTTTTGTACTATTGTATGTTTTGCTTTCATTCTTCATGGATGTGTGCAATTTTTAATGTATATATTGTAAATTTTAATGATTTCTCGACACTGTGTGAGAAGAGCATTGGCTCAACAGTTTATCGAGATTAAATAAAGTCTAAATAAAAATAAAATAAATACTTTCGTCATACCTGATACTTAAAACAAAAAAAACTGTCGGGAAAGCATTAGGAAGCTAACATAAAACTTGAAGTTGAACGTCATCAGCGTATTGGTCCATATAACGATAAGGTCAATATCAGGGCCAAGATCAGTGTCAGAGCTATACCGGTCTTTCGGTACATTCATTTTATCTGAAAACTGCTTTCTATCAGGTTCACGGATGTCAGAGTCGCTGACCTTATTTATTATTTAGTGTCTGTATTTTAATGGTATCAGTTGATATATAAGAACTTTGAATTTTACCAGAAAATCTTTGCATATCTTCACGTCTTTAATTTAGTTCACAGACAATACTAAAGAAATGAAAGCAACTGCATGATTTCTGTCTATCTAAAGTGTACACTTTTGAGTAACAGCTTCAGCTAACGAAATTGTTGGCACAGGATTGATGAGATCACCTATGCTGTGTTGACTCCACTCACTAATAATATTACGATATGGGCGTGTCGTGTCATCAGATGAACGTCATTCAGGCAGAATAACAATTTATCGTTGTTTATTTAACTAGATTCATTTTCTGTTGTATTCATTATTATTCCTGATATACTTTCAAAATTTCGATTTTTGAGTGAATAAAGACATTGACTTTACAGAGTGGAACCAATTACACATCGAAATAATCTGCACGTCTTCCTTCGGCTTTTAGAAGCCAAACCAAATATTTTTTGTTGGAACCAATAGAGAGTTGTATCTTTGTTCATGTTTGTCAATAGAAAACAGTGTTTATTTGTTTATTTGTTTATTTGTTTTGTTTGTTTACAAGTATCGTCAATAAATGATACGTTCACAAGTTTCTACTACAATTCCACATATATGAAATAAAGCACACCCCTCCTTTGCCATGAGGAATGAGCATTCATGTGTGTCCACCACTCTCTCCGAATACTCACACTTTGTAAAAACTCATTGGAAAGATGAGTATTCAGAGACAGCACGAATCCTCTTGACAGGTGTTAGGTTAATGTCACCTTGACTATTGATGAATTTTTCGTGTGCGTAAGGCAATGGAAATTTTGAGTTACGGATGAAAAAGCGCCCTCAGTGCAGGGTTTCATTAAGAGCCGGCAGCCGGCGAAATTGACCGGTTACTCTCACGATTTCGCCGGTTACTTTTTCGGAAACTTTGAACTCTTTCATAGCTAAAATATTTTTAACTTCTTAAATGATACGGAAAGTTTCACAAGCTGTGTAATTAAACTTTTCAACGGCTTTTATTTGAAACAAAATTCAGAAGACGAGCGACTACTACGCATACGATCGCCTTGTGCTACGATGCAACACGGTCTTGCGTATACTGCCTCAATAAAAATCGGAATTGCAACGGACGATTCTATTTGCTACCTGAATTGCTGATTCCTATGTGGTGACCTTCATATACGCCAATGAAAACGTGCATACTACACCTGTCGGCCGTTGTTAGCTCAACTCAAAATGGTCGATGAACAAATGAAGACGGAAGCGATCCCGAGGTCAAGCTTCGCTGTACGATCTTCGGTTTTGAAATGGACCAAGAGACAAGAGTAGGACAATTACGTGGCTTTAAACTGTTTCGAAGGCAATGACCAGATTTTATTCTCACGAAAAAACTTATCGATTACAGTTCGAATTTTCGTAAGCCGACGTGCGTTGGACTGCGGTAGGCGTACATGTGAACGTATATAAGCAGCTGGAGGTATAATATGTACCGCTTTTCGGTCTATCCATGCCAATAAGAATTCGCCCATAGTGGTTGAAAATACGATCAGACCTCTAAATTCACTTCAAAAGCGATCGTCAGGTTAAATCCAAATATGAGCTTCTGAACGTACAAATTTTCATATCCTATATCACAGTTCTTACTTTGCATACCCATATAGCCAGATAACCTTGAGGGTCCTACTCAAATAACCTTGAGGGTCTTTGATTCTATTTGCGAAATATGGTAATGATTGTCAGTTTGTATCATTATTGTTATATAAATTATCCATTGTACCTCCCCAGTGGTATAAAAGTTCTTCATCAGATTTCTTCTTCTTCTGCAGATTTCCAAACCAAACATCAGGGTTCTTAATTTTAAGCATAACATTATACATTAATAAAAAGTTTCTCTTTAGGCCTATTATGCTTACAAATATGAGTGTTTCATCCAGGATAGCATCAACAAGGGGGATTTCCCCCCTTAAACAGAAAAAGTTGGGGACATTTCACCAGTTCATGTATTCTACTTGTATCTCTAAGGTGTGACTGGCACCATTTCATTGGCGGAGGGGGGAGTGGTCCCCCTTGACAAATTAATTGGGGTGCCAACATTTCAACAGAGGGGAAATCCCCTATCCCCTGTCTAGATGTAACACTGTATAATATCATCTACATATCAAATTTATATCATAAAAGCTCCAGTACTGCTAACTTTCGATGGTTTTTTCATTATTTTTATTTCATAAATCAATTGCAACTTCTTATTCTACACCCCAAAGAATGTTGAAACACCCACTATTTAGCTTGTCAACTTAGCGTCTTTATGTGTAAAATGCATGAATATTGTTTACATTTGAATTCTAGTCCGGACCAGAAGTCAGTTTTCAACGATAACAATGCACTTTACAACCATAGGGGCGGAGTTGACAAGCTGGATACTGTACATCAATATTTTTTGGGGAGAAGAACAAGGAATTATGATTCACATTCAAAATAAAAATGGTGAAATTATCATCAAAAGTTAGCAGCACTGGGGCTTTAATAATAGTAAATTATTAAGCTTATAGTTGACCTCCTAAAAGCATAGAGGCTCTAAAGACTTCAGTTTTCTTTGTTCAAAATATCGTCAACATTACCACATTTTATCATTTTATATTATGAATTATCATATTTCGGCCTAATCCCCCGGAAAATGGCTTTTATGATATGAACACAAATTGCCCTGGAACATTGCTGACAATTCTCCTGAAATACTGGAAATTCAAGTGACTTTGAGCTGTAAAAAGTGATATTTTGCTCATTTTTCAGTGTTCCGGCCTACGACTGGGAGGGGGAACACCATCTCCCGGACCCTCCCCGACGACGACCGATTTGTGCTCATGGCAGCTGCAAGCCGCCTACTTTTCCATTCAGGCCCCGTACTTCAAAACTTAATGAAACCCCTGTCAGTGGTGCTTTTTGCCAAAATTCACACTGATTGCTATCATTTCCACGGGCTCTATAACTCTTCATATAACTACAGAATGCTACGGCCATCATTTATAACAGTCTGCATTTTGATTCAAACTGGCAATCATCTTTACAAAAGTATTTAAAATTAAAGTTCAAACCAAACAAGCATCCATGCAGGTATCAGAAACTAAAGGTCCGCACTATTTTTCACTCGAACTATCTTCGTTACCCGGAAGTGAATTAGTGGTCTTGTCTTGGGGAAAGAATGTCTCGGAGAACTTTTTGAAAAAGATAAATTTATTCCAACAAAGTGGCAAATCAAACAAATCTACGTGACAGTCAATTGTGTCGAGTGATTGAACAAAATTACAGAGCAAAACGTCCGGAAAATAATTCAGTCTGGGAGATCTTTGTGAAGTGATGATGTAAAAGAGCGCCCTCAAACATTTCTGGTATGCATGGCTGATGCATGGAGGCAGAAGCGCTTCTGCCTCAACATCGACCGTCATTCGACTCGTTAAAATAGTGACGACAACCACAAAAGCAGAGAATGTGGCTTTAATTAGAGGTTATAAACGGCAAGCGAGGGTATTTGGTTGCGGATATAAGACCTCTGGGGTGAAAATTAGCATATTTGGCGGGAAATAATCAACGAGCGAAGCGAGGTGATTATTTCACCCAAATATGCTAATTTTCACCCCAGAGGTCTTATATCCGCAACCAAATACCCGAGCGTACCGTTTATAACCTCATTATAATATGCTAAAGTTAAAAACAAGTGGGCAATATCGTTATTTAGGGCCGAAGTTGGAACGAGAGTTCAGGAGCGCCCAGCCTCATACAAACTCTAATATTATATAGGGCTCAGCCCTTGGTGTCACGCCAGGGGTTAAGATTGGCAATGTTATTTGTATTGATTCATGATAAACTGTAATTGTTACTTCATAAACGTTTATATGACAACTATGCCCAGTTTCCCTCTGATGAAAGCAGTTCACGTACGTACACGACGTCAAACCCTGCAGCAGGGCAGGTATAGATTTTCTGTAGCGTGTAAAAATTTTGGACAAAAATTGGCAATTTTTACAATGATAACAGCCTATTGCGTTAAACAAGGGACGTGTTATGCAATCATTATCATTGCAATGGTAACCGCACTGCCCACCTTCCACTTGCAAGCTGAAAACTATAGCGTCCGTCTAAAAACTGGCAATTTTTGAATCTAATTATTGACACAGGGGCGCTCTTCTATAATTTCATCCCAGCATTCTTTGCGTATGCCACCGTTCATATGCACGACAGTTTTCTCCCTTTATCTATAGTAACGATATTTTGTATCAGCGACAAGGTGCATAATAACATTTACTGGCTAATAAGAGAGGTATATTTTATAAAAGGCATGTTATAGAATGGTAATTTGTTTCGTATTTGTTTATTTACGAGTACTCAAAAAAAAAAACATGGCGGCGCCCATAGGAAAGAAGGGTACACTTCCGGTTACTCGCATAGTATATTATGAATAAGCGCATGCGTAGTCAGTAAGCCGCTGGCGCGACTATAAAAGAACGTTTCAGAACGTTTGCGCGTGCACAGTTCAATGGCTGACTTTCGAGTTAGCGGGTTCACGCATTTTTGCCTCAAGATGGCGCCCTTGCGCACAGCTTGATTGACATTCGGTGGGACAACCCACAAATTTGCACTATTGAGCTGACACGCAGACGATAAATATTTGACCTGACCTTTTGCGTATTTGTAAACAATGGCAAACATTTTTGCAGAAATGAAAGTTACCGAGCTAAAACTTTACTTGAAAGAACGGGGAATTCCTGCTAGCGACCAAAAGAAGCCTCAGTTGATCAGTTTAGCTCAGAAAGCGGCGATGATGAACTTGCCGGTGATTTCTGAACCCGACGACTTAGAGACGTCAATGAAGCGGCGGCGAACTGTCAAAGTAGACGACAGGATTGAACTTGATCACGTCTTATTCGTTTTAGCCACTTTTTTCTCAAACCAGGTTGTTTTTTCGCATTTGGCAATGGAAAAAACGTAACATCTTGCATCCAGGGGTATTTTTTTAGTCCGCTCGATGACTTTTTTCGAGAGTCCGCGAAGCATTTCGGCACACAACAGTGAAAAACAGGCATTGTTTACAAATGTAGAACCTGCCCCAAGGTCAGGTCAGATGTCGTCTGCAAATTTGTGGGTTGTCCCACCGAATGTCACTCAAGCTGTGCGCAAGGGCGCCATCTTTAGGCAAAGAAGCGCGAACCCCCTAACTCGAAAGTCAGCCATTCATAAAATACGGTTACGCAACGCGTCGATATCGCGATTAGACATCGAATTTGAAGAATTTTACTTAAAAAAACCCTCAAAAAACTTTCAAAAATCATGTTGTTGTTACATAGCCTCCGCTCCTTACAGAAACTCTACATTTGTTGGTTCGTCAAGCTGCATCTAGATATTCTATTTGACCTTTGATTTCAATGATTTCTATTCTTACTTTATGAGAATTTAAAATGTGAGAAGTTTGGTCGTTGACGGACGAGACCGTAACCCTTAGAGCTATACAAACATAATAAAGGGGAGGACAGTTCGGCGGAGAAATCATCCGTAGGAATAGTTTAAATTTCAGTAAGTCAAGCACCACCGCACAGCACTGCACTCGTAAAGTACAAAAATATGTCACATAAAAAATATGCAGCTTTCCAAGTCTTCATGGTGACCAAACACACGGTGATGCGGTGGTACATTAAGCAATGGCATTCTCCGTATGATCAAATTCCATAATCCAGGAAAAAATCCTTCTTCGGCCAAGCGGAATCACTGGATAGTACAATATATTTTAATGTTCTGAGCGTTCTCAGCTCATGCACGACGTCTTCAAGACGTGTCATCTTCACTTATGAGATCACGATGATACAGTTTACACCTTCACAACTAAAGAGAGACTAGCGAACACTTGATATGCAAGGCAATGCGATGAACCGATAAACCAGTTAAACAGTTATACGAAGCACTGTAGGCTTGTTCAATGAAATGTGTATTATTTCAACATGATTGACAATCATTTCATTGTTCTTAAAAAAGTCTTAAGAGATGTCGCATTTCAAAGAAAACAACTGAATAGCCGTAAATTTTATATTTTCTGTACTTTTAGTTCCAGAATCATTCTTCCTCAAGTGTACTGAGGAACAAAGTGTAAGCCTAGCAAACACACTAAAAAACTGTGTGCAATATACAGTGTTATATCGCTTGTAATCATTGTGGACAAATAAAGACAGCCTACAATAAATTTCAGAAGTCAACAATAACATTGAATATATTTTCTCACTGGAGCCTAAATTGTAAATTTAAACCCATAGCATTTTAACATAGCATTGGGGTAGAACAACAAACTGAATTTTACAATCGGGATATAATGCTGGAAAATTATCAAAAGTGAGAAATAAGAGAGCCATATAATGAACAACGCACATGTTTCATCTCCGTACAGCAAGCAATTTTCTGTAAATTACGTCATATGGTCGAATTGTCCTTGGCCACTGTTTTAGCACGTCTGGTCTCGAAGTACGACTACTTTCTTCAAAATGATGCAACAAGGTCTGTTCAGGGAGAGACGTTTTAGCAGATGATTCCATTTTCGATCCTCCAAGGTGGAAGATAGTGTAGTTCTCAATATTTTAAGCACACGTCAAGTAAAAACAGGGTTGTGTGAGAAATCGTGAGTATGTGATCGACCAGGCAGACTACCCATCAACGAGTGCCTGTGACCAATATCAGTGAGGTTGATTGTCAGAGTCTTTCGGCGCATTGGATGCAGACAGAGGAAGGTCACCTCGTAGTCTGCATGGAGACAACAACTAATTTGCAGTAGTATTGCGTTGTATAATGATGTGACCTCTCTGATCGATATTGCGAATTAAAGTTAACATCCTTTCTGAGAAAGGTAAATACTTTAAACAATTAATTTTTCAGACACAAGGTTTGTTGACGATTTTTAAAATTTAGGTCTCTAACACGTCAAGTTTATGCGTGTTTCCATGGCAGTGAATACAATACGACATGCACGTACCTTCCATCTCCGGTCACTGTAATTCAGAGTTATCAATATTTATTTGTTGATTCCTGGGGCGAGTCTTTGAAAATTTTGAGAAATTTGTCATTTTGCTTGCTCAATGATTGTCACAACCACTGTAATAATGTCCCTAATACACCCATCTGGCTACAATTTCAACATCAGTAACTTTACCTGTCTCGTTCTAATACGGTAGTAGTTATAAAATTTGTTTGAAGGCTGTGTTCAAATGCAATACTTGCTGTACTTTTATCCAATCGCACGTTGCCTCTGCCTTATCTGCGAAGAACACGTTGTATGATTTATTTATTGGCCTTCAGAAAACATTACTGTGCGTAATCCGATGAATGTAATCAATACTGGCAAGGTCACCTTCAATTCGCTATTTTGACCATGTTTTGTTCGACAACAGTACATTTATGTTCGTTACTCACATAAACACAATCTAAGGTATGTTCCCGAATGCTAATATTCCCTGTATTATGTCAGCGATGTAGGCCCCCTATGTAGTTTATAGTAACGCATCGAGCGCTAGGTACGGCTTGTGGAGGTTGTTGAACTGTCTGTTAGTTTATTTACAATCACGAAAACTGCTTTGGTATTTCAATCTGTTAGTCTATATGGCCTCGTTCTCATCAACGTTCCTGAATGTGGGTGGACTAGCACGGTTTGCGTAATCCACCCAGACTGACCTCGGTCACTTGGTTTTCTCGGCAGCAGTTATTGGCAGAGTCGTCGCGTTTATCCAACGATCTCTGCAACAACCTGCAAGAATACATTGCTTCAATTTGCTTTCGATTTACTTTGTTTTGATATTCATATGCCTACAGACTTGGGGTAAGTCTATAGTCTACCGTAAACCGCTCATCGACTGAGCAGAATTTTTGCGATCTTGCGTTCTACATCCGTGCATATGATGGAAGTGGTCACTGTTGCTTCTCAGGTAGGATACAAATCTAGTCACTCAGAAAAGAATGAATTAATTGGATTTCGGTATAGGCTATATACTACAAATTGGCAACAACCATTGTGATAGTGATGTTGTAGGCAGGCCGTCCTTGATGAAGGACGAAACACGATTATTGTCGAGGGGCGAGCGGGTCCGAGGAGTTGTCACGATGTAATCTTATAATCTTATAATCTTTATTATACTCAACTCACACTAGCAGAGAGTGTGGTATGGTACATTCCAAAATTGGACAAAGTACAAAACTGAACACTTCGAGAGGACAACAAAGGACCGTGACAATAGCGTAAGGGGTAGCAGACGATGCGTGCGACGTATATATACACCCCGGATATACACTCGTATCCGTCCACCCATTCGCCCGTCTGTCCATCTGTCCGATAGCCCTCAGGTCGTCGACAGAGGGGCTATGACTCAGTCCCTCATGAGTTGAGGAACTGTGGTTATGAGCACTAGTACTAGCTTCGAGCTCCGCTTTGTGATTTTCATGTTGAACTAGATTGAACGGTCGATACCGTTCAAGATTCGCTGATATTTTGCATACATTTACCGACACCACTGATTGTCCTTGGGTCGCAGCCATGGAAAGCCTTGTTTTGTCTATGAAGGGCAATGACCTGCGTTATTCATGAAAATGAATCCCGAGTCTTACTCGTGAAATATTTACCAACAAGCCAAAATATTCAAAGACCAGCACAAGTATTGAGAACGGTAGTAATCCGTTCTCTGTAACGTTACATACGAAATATGGGCTTAGTGGATGTACTGCACATTCGAATTAACATTGTATAACGGACAATGGAGCAAAATCCTCGACGAGCTTTTAATACCTTTTCTATTTGAGCTTAATCTTTTCTATTTGGCTAAAACTGCTTTCAACTTGTCGGTATTTTCCTGAACCTTTATAATTTTCCTCATTTTTTGAATCCATCTCAGTGTGTAAACAAAATCAAATTACTCCAAAATTGAACGAAAGAGTGAAACAGGGGTATTTTAATACATGAACGTGACCTTGAAGAATACAAAAACCAACAAATTTCGTCTGGTTTTCAATGCATGGCTGTAATTTCTGTCCATTGCTTCCAGACATATGTCAATACATGTACTGATAATTACAATCGCAGCATTCTCGCGAGCCAGAGCAATAATTTCCGCTCCGCTGACCTACGCAAAAATCAAGTAGCGCTGAGCTGTTGCCGTAAAGAGGCGTGTGGTTACGACGATGAATAGCAGCGGAAAGACGTTTTAGCACACGTAGGCTACTATTCTCAAATTTACCGAGCAGATGAAACTGTGACAGTGATTGTTCTACGCTATCCTTCTGAATGCTATATATTATGGTCTTTTGTTAGAAAAATAAGTTGTGTTTTGAATCAAAGTGTAAACTTGATTGTTTCCATAACTGCTGGGTTTTTTTTAATTTTTCGATGCCAAGGTCTCGATAAAGGTACACTTCTTTTCATAACGTAAGCACATCTGCCAACGGTTATCATGGCGGATAAGAGAAGTAGAGAGCATGATCAGTTCCCTGTTCCTTATCTTCGCCGAACCAGAACAGCGGCAATTTTACTATCGTCACTCTGCTGGGTAAGTCAACAAGTTGCCAAACATGCTGAATATTCCCAATATCTGTATTCAACACGATAAATATTTTCATAAAATTTTGTTTCAATAAACAAAGATACTTTTTTATTCGTTGAAAAGAATGTTGAAATATGCTAGACTTACCAATACAATCCATTGTGTCAAATATACAATGTTTTAGGTTGACAAAAGATTTTTAGTCACAACTTAAAGTTCAGCTTTCGACAATATTTGATAAATCACGCGTATATATAAGCTATGTCGGCAATGAAGCTAGAACGCGCCTTTTAAACAGATAGTTTGACTCTCAAATTTTTACAATTCTTTACTAATCTACCTTTTGTTGGAGCGCATTGTAAGGCTCATGGAGAAAAATAAATATTTCATCTTCTGAGTTTTTCGAAAGTCGAAAATTTTGTAGGGATTGCAGCCATGATCTTGAATTTGAAATATCAGTAAATGATAGTTGATTTTTTCTCTTGTACCAAAATGTGCATCCCAATTTTATTCTTGATTAGGCTTATGGAATAGAATTGTATTTTAGAAACGAAACAAACGCTGTAAAAAGAATTCGAGCAATGGGATTAATCAACGCGCCTTATTGACACCTCTAACACATAAACCAAATACAAATGTAACGCCCCATTCACAACCACGCGCGTGCCTCTCCTGTTCAAGAGACTGGTTTGAAGTTATTTACATGAGAGAATCAAAATGTAGGCCAGCATTTGACAGATATATCCATAATCAACCCAAATTAACCAGCTCTTTTGTTTTTGTATTGGCCTATTTGTTTTACAGGGATTAAGGTATCTCATTGCCAAGACTACCAAAACTACAAGGGCATGTCGGGACAAAATAAGTTACGTCACAACAGAAGACCTTCTCTGGCTCTCACCATGACCGCAGTGTTGGTTTTACCTTTATTTTCTTCATCTATTTAATAGGCCAAAGGTAACTGCGGTCCCTCGGACTTTTTTTGCCGGGATGCAGACAAGGCAAAATAATATTTTCCCCTGTTAGGTTAACCAGAAATATCTCAGACAAGATACACTGATACTGGTTATTGAATTCAACACTGTATTTCTCAACAATAACATAGGGAATTATATATACAGTCGGTGTTTGCACAACAGTCTCATTCATAATCCAAAATGCCCGCAAAAACACTACGAAGTATAGGGCGCCGCCAGCGGAGGTACTAAAGTATTTGCAGTGCAAAAGTATGAATTTGCCGAAATAAAAAAAAATCCAAATCGGGCGAAGTAGAAGCGGGGATTCCGATGAACAATTTATTTTGTCTTTCTGGCCTAAACTGTATCTTCCTGCAAGAATAAAGCATTTTTTTACCAGTTTCAGCAAGGCGTGTGTTTCATAATAGTTTAATTTCACCGTATTTTGATTATTGTCTTAGTATTTGGGGTTGTTGTAGTCAAAAGGATATGGATCGCTTGAACTGTCTTTGAGGCGGCCAATGCGACTGATTTTGAATTGTGACATTGGTACCTCATCCGTTGAAATGTTTACACTTCTATAATGGTATCTGCTAGCTTATCGCGATAAGTACAATCTACATGTAGGCAGGGTAGTTGCTCTTGGCCTGTACAACGATC
The DNA here is from genome assembly GCF_041260155.1 of Ptychodera flava. Classification (NCBI taxonomy): domain Eukaryota; kingdom Metazoa; phylum Hemichordata; class Enteropneusta; family Ptychoderidae; genus Ptychodera; species Ptychodera flava. Next base: position 43,682,228 of record NC_091934.1, read on the forward strand.
TGCCTACAGCAATAAGGAGTTGTAAAAGTATTAGATTTTTTGTTAGCATGCTTGTTAAAAATTTTATCGTCAAATCTTTTGTGACACTTTTACATAAAACCTGACTGTGTTGTACTGTTGTTGTTATCCCTGTACTTCGCCTTCTGCGTATGTTTTAAATTTCTTTGTGCTCGACACTTGTGAAAAGAGGCGTATACCTATCAAGACTATCGAGTTGAAATAAAGTTGTTTATTATTATTATTATTATTATTATTATTATTATTATTATTATTATTATTATTATTACAAGTTAAGGGGCTATAAGTATTATATAGAAATCTAATGACAGTTCATTGAAGCTGTAGAAATTCTAAAAAAGAGGTGTTGTTTATTTTAATTTTGTCAATAGGGGTGACTTCTAATTGTCGTACGTGCAGCGCAGAATTATGCATCATACTGTACGGAGAGAGGGGGATATCATTAAGCCAAAGGGTAATGCTTGTCGGAAAAGTGACACTAAGCAGTTTAAGCGATACCAGCAGGTATTGACGCGACGCGAATCGCGACGCGATCCCAGGGTCTGGACGTTCTTGCAAGTGACCGGTCGGATTTCAGCCTGATCCGGATACTTTATGGAGAATTATGAATCATACTGTACGGAGAGAGGGGGGTATCATTAAGCCAAAGGGTAATGCTTGTCGGAAAAGTGACACTCAGCAGATTAAGCGATACCAGCAGGTATTGACGCGACGCGAATCGCGACGCGATCCCAGGGTCTGGACGTTCTTGCAAGCGACCGGTCGGATTTCAGCCTGATCCGGATACTTTATGGAACTCCACTATTAATCAAAAACAAAATTACAAGTACCATAGCCAATAAAATTAAAAATGAAAAATAAAAACATGCCGCGTATTAATAGGTCTACCAGCTAGTATATATTCCCTCCGCCCAGTTAGATAGATGTTTCTTTTGACGTCACTACCTTATGAATATTCATATACTTGCAAAAACCGAAGATCGCTGTGTCTGGCAGCTCACATGCACAGCGTAGCGTGACAGCCCATCGTTGTGTGGGCGCGCACGCGCGCACAAAACAAGGCACAGCGCTATAGCGACTGTGGAGAGTCTATGCCAGTGCAGCTGACAATATGAGCACGCGCATTGAGTGAACGTATATATTTACGTATATGCGCGTGAACGTGCAGTCTGGAACTTCTTCGTCTCGTGCGAGTCGTTGAGCTTAAAATGTTGTGCAAGTTGACAGAAACTGGAATTACTGCAGAAAATACTTTTCAGGACAACACATGTGAGTCTCTAAGGTAACAAGTAGGACGTTTAGGAAATCCTTTCAGAAAGTTCATGCCGCCTGTAGCCATTTTGTGGAGTATAAGCTTATACCGTACCTGGAGCGTTTACAGTATTTCTACTGTACATATTGCCGGATAATATGCGATGGAATTTTGCGTTTCACTTCGTTCAATCATTCAGATGGAAACGCCGCCCTTCTCCAAACTTTGAAAAAAACAGGGTGATAGACTTTTGAATGCTAACTCTTGTATAACAATGACGTAATTTAATGAGAAGACATTTGTATTCGAGCACGGCTACAGTTTTTGATTCGAGAACTCTCATCATGGACCGTGGTTATATTCAACAATCGAGAGGCTAGGGTGAGTCGAACTTTTTCCTATGTCCATGTAGCAGTTGTGCAAAAATAAGCGAATCCACAGGCCTTTGGCGAATCAATAAATGCGTTTTTCACCAAGCTGAAAGGTGGAAAGATTAATTATTTTTGCCGCATGTCAATAGTTTGATATGACTATCGCCTTTTACAATAATACTGGCTATTCCATTGTGCTATAGGCCCCAGGTTGACACACATGTGTAGAGATTTTTATAGAAACTATTCCGTAGCTATTTACATTTCTTTATCACTTTTTGCGGTTTTGCAGTTTCCTGTTTTTTGTTAGCCGATTAGCCGGCACACGCCAAAACGACTAGTCTTTGCGGTTTTCTATAAGTGAGTTGGCACACGCAAAAACGATCAGTCTATTGCGCTAGCTGGGCACGTTTAGTCTCACTGTTTACCTCCGGTTGGTTAGCAACCGCAGTTTAATTGACAGCCGATTCTTTATATTAGGGTAAATTGTTGCAATAAGTGTTTCCTACGACGTTCGCACAAGTGAGAAATAGGGCAAAATTCATTGAGAGTTGGTGTTAGGGATGGACCATTAGATCTTGGGAGGGGGTGGTCACAATGAAATTGTGAAAATTTTTTTTTTACTATTGTAAATTTCTGAATTTTTTTTTTCCAATTGAGATTAGCTGTGCAAATTTTTTTTTCAGAGTAAATTTTCAGATTTATAATTTTTTTTTAGTTCGTCGCTGTCTGAAGATAAAGAGGGCAAAGATGTGGTGCCAAGCACCACAAGCGGCCACGAAGCGGTCACGGGGGGGGGGGGGAGGTCAGGAGAGGGGTGTCCCCTTGCTGCTGTTGGAGCTTTTGAAAAATAGAGATTAAAATGGTGGTATTTGTGTCCCCCTCCTGCCGTTGAATTTTTTGAAAAATAGAGATTAAAATGGTGTTATTTGGTGGCACTTGGGGAGTATTTTGCGGGGGGAGGTCAGGAGGGGGTGTCCCCTCCTGCCGTTTGAGCTTTTGAAAAATAGAGATTAAAATGGTGTTATTTGGTGGCACTTGGGGAGTATTTTTGCGGGGGGTGGTCAGGAGGGGGTTCCCCCTCCTGCCGTTGGAGCTTTTGAAAAATAGAGATTAAAATGGTGTTATTTGGTGGCACTTGGGAGTATTTTTGCGGGGGAGGTCAGGAGGGGTGTCCCCCTCCTGCTGTTGGAGCTTTTGAAAAATAGAGATAAAAATGGTGTTATTTGGTTTACTATTTTGGTTTCCTGGCTTCCCTTTCTACTGCGTGGTGAAATGCCTACATTCACCCCACCAAACATCATGCATATCTCATGATTTACAATTGATTTTGACAAGCTGAGAAGCTAAAATAAGCTAAATAATATAGTTAAAATTGCATATTTGTGTTTTTAGAGCAATTGTGCCCTTTTTGATCAAAACATCTATTTCTCTGTAGCAGCATGTCCAAATTGATTGGATGTGTATAGATGTGTTGAAATTTCAATATTTGTCTTTTTAGGGCAATTTATGCCATTCATGGTCAAAAAATCTGTATTCTCTGAAAGGGCTTGTCCAATTCTTTGAAATTTGCTACACAAAACGATTATTCATGCAGATTTATTCAGTATTTGCTATCGAGAAACTTTCAAAGTTCAACCCTTTTGTGTGTTTTTGTGTTGGGATTTGTTGGATAGATGGCATTCTACGTAGTGTATTGTTGAATGTTAAAACATGTGTTGCTGTTGTTTTTTGAGGCTGTTTTTTGAGAAAAAAGAATTGAAAATGCCTTTTTAAAGCAAAATAATACATAATGACTTGATATGTTGTTTTATCATTATTGACGTGTTTCTACTTGTTCACCCATTCTTGCATTCATCATTGCAATAAAATGCTGTGAAAAAAATGAAACTGATGTAGCCTGCATCTGTTTACCTTGATCTTAAAAGGCAAATACAACTTTCTGTCTTGACAACCATACCATAGTTTCAATGTTTTACCTAGTGTACCTGCTTGGTTTGTACGCAGGAAACAAGTAGAAAACAGGCTCTATAATTTCATAATTTTCAAGTGATCAGAATACAAAAGTCCTGAAAAGCTAAGATAATCACAACTTCCAGTATAAGGGATACAGTCAAACTCAATGTATAAATTACAATGAAAAATGTGCCTGGAGGATGTAGTAAAAAATACAGAAAGTTGCTTTCAGTCGGTAAAATCTAAAAAAAATTCAAAATTTTAAAGACTTTTGCAGATTTTTTTTTACGCCTTTGTCTTCTTATTTATTTTTTTTTTATTTTGCAAACTAGTTTGAAGATTTTTTTTTTCCTAACTTTTTGCTCTGAAAATTTTTTTTTCTGTTTTTGACCACCCCCCCTCCAAGATCTAATGGTCCGTCCCTTAGTTTAATTTTCTTCACAACCAGGGCAGTATTAAACACGAAACATTTAACTTGTAATATTTCCCCCTTGTCTTGCCTGCTGGGTTTTAAAAAAGTGTTCAAAGGTATACAGGCACTATGTTCAAATTTAGCCGTTGCTACCATGGAAAGGGAGATCTAGCTAATCATAGAGTATATGGGGTCACGCCAGGTCACACAAAAATAATGCACCACTACATGGTCATAATTTTACTTTAGTTAAACAATCAGAAATAATTTTTCTTCATTATTCTTCCTGGAATGAGGCAAAGAAATCAAAATAAATTATTTTAAAATGAAAATTAATACGTCGTTAATTATAAATCCATAAAATAAATATGTACCAGTGAATCATGTTTTAAATTTAAAAAAATGGGCGCTACTGTTACTGCTTGTGATAAATAATGGTACATTGGGTGCTAAGGGGCATTGGGTTCATAAAATTAATTTGAGATACTAGTAGAATTAATTTTAGCACGTAAAATTAATTTGAAGGCATAAACTTAATTCAATGAATGCATAATAAGTTAGTACTATACTATATAACACTTATTTGGGTTGACTGCATGAAACAAAATTAAAAATGCTTAAAAAATTATTTCTGGTCTATATAAAATTAATTCTCACACACTAAAATTAACGAAAAGCATAATTTTGACCAGAATGGCCCCAGTATACATTATCTTTATTATTCTTCCTAGCTGAAGGCAAAGAAATTACAATTATTATTATTATAGAACAAATGTTAAAAGTTGTTACTTAGAAATCAATGAAATAAATAAACAAATGTTAAAAGTTGTTACTTAGGAATCAATGAAATAAATAAAAAACAGTGAATTATGGCTTAAATTAAAAAAATGTTACCATGGCAACATAAAACAAAATGAACATAGAGTTCATGCTTTGATAAATACACTTAGAGAGCGTTTGCATAATAACTAGGATAACATTTAATGGAATTTGGAAAAAAAATGAATTTAAAAACATAAATAGGTTATATGGAAACATGGGCAGTAAAATTGGATATCATATTATATCTTTCTAACCCAAAATAACCGTTTTTTATAATATTTCTTTTGATTACTGGATTTTTACACTGGATATTTAGTCTTTCTAACCCAAATATCCCTTTGATATAACACTTTCTGTTCATTACAGGATTTTAGGTGGAATCTTTGAAAACCTGCTAATTTTTAGTCCTGAATGGTTGCCATTGAAACATCTCACCTTTAAATCGTGTGATGTTTTTGGTGTGCTAATCAAAAAGCCCTTATGATCATTTTTTTACATCAATCAATAGTTATTTAATAGGAATTAGGGAAAAAAGTGACATTTTCAATCCCAAAAGTGTTACCATGGCAACTTGAAACATTAAAATTTGTCTGGTTTTTGTGTTCTCTTACCCGAACTCCCCAAGTAAATAATTTTCATATCAATCAAAGTAATTTTTCATGAGATATTAAAAAATCTGAAATTTTCAACCCTAAAATGGTTACCATGGAAACATGGAGCAGTGAAATCGATATCATATTTGGTCTTTTCGACCCAAAATACCCCTATGGTGAAATTTTCAGGGATTTTGAACCTATTATTATTCGCGTTATTATTTCTATATAATTTATATTATTATTATTATTATTATTATTATTATTATTATTATTATTATTATATTATTATTATTATTATAACTAAGATGGTGAAAATGTTTCTTACTCCAAGAGCTTTAAAATGAGAACCCACAAGCGGTAGATCAGAAACGCATATCAGTCCTGCATTCTACCTTAAACAATTTAACAAGAAACATGGTCAGGTTTAGGTAAAGTACAAATGCGTACCTTTCTACATTTAAGCCTGCTTACAAGGAAGATATTACGTGTAAGGGATATACCATCGGGTCTGTGAAGGGGTGGTCAGGGTAAGGGATATACCATCGGGTCTGTGAAGGGGTGGTCAGGGTAAGGGATATACCATCGGGTCTGTGAAGGGGTGGTCAGGATCCTGACATGCGAATCAATTATTTTTCAAGGTTAAAGGAAAGTATTCCAAACAAATACAACAGAAGGCAAAACCCTTGAGGATGATATTGGGAGAAACGAACGAACGTTTCCCTGTCGTCATGCGCCACGCTCAGTGAACGTCTTCTATCGTGATAAATCACTTGTAGTTTGGGATACGGCTGATAGACCGGACTATTTTTTTTATTTGGGTCACAGGGTCGTCTGCCGTGTACATACCCAAAGACGACTGTGGTTATACTCCATGCATTGCGTTTGTTCTCCACTTTGCTGCGTTTTTTTTTGTTTGTTTGTTTTGTTTGTTTATTTTTAATATCGATATCGTTACTTTGAAATAATGATAAGACGAGCAAACAAGTGTCAACTCTATTAAGTTGACTGGGTTGAGAATGAAGACAATTTAAGTAATTAATATTTCCCACTGCATGAAAACCCAATAATTCAGATAAATTCACATTAATGATTGCCTGTATTATAGTATAATACACGTGAATTCACCTGAATCCACATGAATACAGGCTTGGATTCTTAACTGTATTCACCTGTATATGCACTCTTCAGCTAAAATACAGGCAATAATCCATGTTAATACAGTAAGTATTATAGGGTTTTTATGCAGTGTCCGAAATTGCGGAACTGAAAAAGTTCCTGTAACCATTTTTTCTGGGTTGCAAGTGGAAAGTTAAGGTTAACATGCTCTGCCCTGCGGACAGACTTTCATTCAGTATGACGTTGAGGGTTGAATGAAGGCTCTACATCGGTAGCTATACCTGCACCTCAGTGTTCAATGCCTTAGTTCATGTGAACCAGCATTTAGTCACCAATTTCGTCTCAAAACTGTTTCTGCGCTGCTGTTGCGTGTACGCACGTAAGTAGATAGAGGTCTCCTGTAATTTTAGAGTGTGTGTATTTTTCACAGTGGTAAACTTTTTACATAAGTATATATGCCAGGGACAGAGTGAATTTTTCAGGTATTTCCTTTGTATTTTCCTCATATGGACATTACAGTCTGAAATAAAGCACAACAACAACAACAACAACAACAACAACAACAACAATAATAATAATAATAATAATAATAATAATAATAATTAATATAAGTATTATATAGAAAAAACAACGCGAATAATAATAGGTTCAATTTCCATGAAAATTTCACCATTAGGGTATTTTTGGTCGAAAAGACCAAATATGATATCGATTTCACTGCCCCATGTTTCCATGGTAACCATTTTAAGGGTTGAAAATTTCAATTTTTCTAATATCCTTTTAAAGTTACTTTAATTGATATGAAAATTGTCTACCGGGGTAATTCGGGTCACTGAACACAAAAACCAGACCTATTTTAATGTTTCAAGTTGCCATGGAAACTATTTTGGCATCGAAAATGTTACCTTTTCCCTAATTCCTATTAAAAATGTACTCGGACATAAATCCCAGTATTTTGGGAATAACCTCATTATTATACATATTTTTAAATTCAATTTTACCTCCAAAAAATCAAAATTAAAGCTTTTTTGGGCACTGCACTGAGCGATCGCGAGCAAACTGAGAACGCGTTAAGAGCGTCCGCTAAGCGCACAAAACGAAATTTCAAACCCGCGCAGCGCAGTGTAAGCTTACGTGTTAGAAATTGTAGGTCGGCAGCATAATTTCACCCGAATTCACAGGCTTTTGATTCACCACTACTAACTTTGTGAGTACCGAATGTTTAGAAGTATTTCCCCGCATTGACGTAATGGTGTTTTGAGGTCAAAGGTCAAATACCGTCCAATAACACCAAAAGTTATTGTACTCTGCGTCCTCTGATACCGAAATTTACTGTACGAAGAAAACTCCATAGATTGCAGACGCAGGTGTATAATAAAGATAATGTATATTGGGGCCATTCCGGTCAAAATTATGTTTTCCGTTGATTTTAGTGTGTTAGAATTAATTTTATATGGACCAGAAATAATTTTTCAAGCATTTTTAATTTTGTTTCATGCAGTCATCTCAAATAAGTGTTATATAGTATATTACTAACTTATTATGCATTCATCGAATCAAGTTTATGCCTTCAAATTAATTTTGTGATAAAATTAATTCTACTAGTATCTCAAATTAATTTTATGAACCCAATTCCCCTTAGCACCCAATATACCATTATTTATCACAAGCAGTAACAGTAGCGCACAGTTTTTTTTATTTAACACATGATTCACTGGTAATTATTTATTTTATGGATTTACAATTAATGATTTCTTTGCCTCATTCCAGGAAGAATAATGAAGACAAATTATTTCTTATTGTTAGACTATAGTAAAAGTATGACCATGTAGTAATTATATTATTTTAGTGTGACCTGGCGTGACCCCATAAACTCTATGATTAGCTGTATCCCTTTCCATGGTAGCAACGGCTAAATTTGAACATGATGCCTGTATACCTTTAAACACTTTTTTTAATCCAGCAAGCCAAGCAAGGGGAAATATTACAAGATAAATGTTTCACGTTTAATACTGCCCTACTTGACATAGTATAGGGCCCTCACTTGTGCGAACGTCTTAGGAAACACTTATTGCAACAATTTACCCTAAATATAAAGAATCGGCTGTCAATTAAACTGCGGTTGCTAACCAACCGGAGGTAAATAGTGAGATTAAACGTGCCCAGAAATACGAACGCAATAGACTAATCGTTTTGGCGTGTGCCAACTCACAATTATAGAAAACCGCAAAGACTAGTCGTTTTGGCGTGTGCTGGCTAATCGGCTAACAAAAACAGGAAACCGCAAAACCGCAAAAAGTGATAAAGAAATGTAAATAGCTATGGAATAGTTTCTATAAAAATCTCTACATATGTAACGTCAACCTGGGGAATAAGATTTTGACCTGTAGCACAATGCTCAATGGAATAGCCAGTATTATTGTAAAAGGCGATAGTCATATCAAACTATTGACATGCGACAAAAATAATTAATCTGTCCACCTTTCAGCTTGGTGAAAAAGCATTTATTGATTTGCCAAAGGCCTGTGGATTTGGTTAATTTTGCACAAGTGCTACATGGACATAGGAAAAAGTTCGACTCACCCTCTGGATTGTTGAGACTATAACTGACTGTTTCAGTGAATCCGCCATGATGAGAGTTCTCGAATCCAAAACTGAAGTCGTGCTCGAATACAAATGTCTGCTCATCAAATTACGTCATTTTATACAAGAGTTAGCATTCCAAAGTCTGTCACCCTGTTTTTTTTCGAAGTCTGGAGAAGGGCGGCATTTCCATCTGAATGATTGAACGACGTGAAACACAAACTTCCATCGCATCAGCTTATATTCCGGCAATATGTAGGCCTACAGTATAAATACGCTGCAGTTACGTAAGCTTACAAGCTTATACTCCACACAATGGACCACAGGCGGCTGAACTTTCTGAAAGAATTTCCTAAACGTCCTACTTGGTACCTTAACACTCACATGTGATATCCTGAAAAGTATTCTCTGCAGTAATTCCAGTTTCTGTCAACATTCAACTGTTCAACGACACGATAGCACGAGCATTACTGACACGCGCACATAGGCTCAATTGCGCATGCTCTCTGAAGGGCGTGCGCGTGAATTGCGCGTGTTCCAACAGTGAAGAACGCAAATCGCAGCATGCTCTGCCAGACTACTCTGGCAGGGCGAAACATGCGAGATGCAAAAAACTGTTTATTCTGCAATGCCAATATGACGCTTACGAGGTTCGGTGGTCGCAGAAAAGAAATTTCACTGCACAGAGAGAGAGAGAGAGAGAGAGATTGTTAATTTATGTTCGAAATCTTTTTCATAGTCGTGAGTTTTGATGGAAGAAAACTAAAAACAAAATTAAATTGAACTGATTGAACGTGTATCCATGAAGTTCGCACAAAAGTAAAAAAGTCTAGGCCTGCTGGTATCGCTTAAACTGCTTAATGTCACTTTTCCGACAAGCATTACCCCTTTGGTTAATGATATCCCCCTCTCTCCGAACAGTATGATGCATAATTCTGCGCTGCACGTACGACAATTGGAAGTCACCCCATTGACAAAATGAAATTGAAATAAATGTTAAACAACACCTCTTTTTCAGAATTCCAACACAGCTTCAGTGAAATGTTATTAGATTCCTATATAATACTTATAGCCCCTAAACTTGTAATAATAATAATAATAATAATAATAATAATAATAATAATAATAAGCTTAATAATTGTTATTATTATTGTTGTTATTATTTTTATTGTAATTGTTATTATTGTCGACTTTATTTCGGAACCATTGTCCATATAACAACGAAAGAAAATCTGGTGATAAATATATACAGTTATGTTATATATATTTGGTTATAATAATAAATAATCATTCAGCGGTATGCAATGGAATAGTCAAATTTTATTGGTTTTACTGCTCCAGAGGGCAAAACCATGTCATACTTTGGCAGATCGTCCATGTAGCCGACACGAACACGAAGTGTCTGTTACCGGCTACCAAAAACTATGAAAAATAGTAAAGAATGAGCTACAAATCACTATCAGTTTTAAGTTTCAGGTAGAATAAGTCTGTGCCTTTGTAAAAAATACTATAAAAATAGTAGAAAGTGAAGAACCAGCTGAAAGTTAGTTGAGGAGACCTTGACCGCATATCATTTGCATCTCATTGTCGGCTACATGGACTGTGTGCCCATACTTTCCTCCTATGCGACTGTGAACTAAACTCTCCGAGCGCCTGTGGTGCTGAACATCTGCCAAAACACAAAGATTGTTCCGTTGTTACCCCTGACGTTCGTGAGAGGGGACTCGCATGCAACGGGGGTTGTTAAATAAGACCGAGCCAAATTTCATAAACGAAGCCCGAAGAAGTTCAATTCATCCAATCAGAATTGATCGGGTTGCGTAATGTAACTAGTTTGCGAGGTCTGGTTTGAACCGGTATTTCAGTGCTTGCTTTTCGATGCGAGTGTACGGACTCGGTTGCATGTAATACTGTAAAACACAACGATAAGCTTACCCTGCAAGATTGAGTCCAATGACAGTCGTTCAGCGGATGCAGACAAAGCAAGGGTTACTCAATTCTCTGCATGGAAGCAACAGCTGACCTGTCTGTACTCAGTATATTTCGTTTAGCGATGTGATTTGCCTAACCTTGAATTGGCGGCTAATGAAGGTAAGCATTTGCACCTTTCAGATAACAGCCTAGCAGATTCTGTATGGTTGATTGTCCAGGTGACGAATAGTTCAAGTCTACGTGTGTTTTAGTTGCGATATTAAAACGCAATGTACAATCTAACAGAGAGTTGATTTCCTTTTTGGCGTGCACCCAGTCCTTTGGTCACCAACTCGGCGCCCTTTGCGCTTATTTGGTGATCCCTTGGATAATCCTTTTCAAATATAAGATATTTCCTAATGTTGCTTGTTTAATTTTTTTTCATAGCTTTTTTTTATAACTTGTACATACATTACAGTTCTAAAATAGGCGTGACAATGAGCACATTGTTTTTGCGACACCTTCTCTCGCACAACGGTTTCATGATTTTAACCAGATTTGTTGTAACTCCACGCAGGGACGGTACGAGAAGTGACCATGGATTTAATAACTGGGCTTTCTGAAAAAAACACTCGTGACTATGTCGGTAACCAGCATATTTTCGTCTCTATTTGGTCATGTTTCATTCGAGAAGGCACTTTCTTTATTTGCTTACAGAAGCTAAAATTGTAGCTTATGTTTTCGAATACCTACTCTCTGATTTAGGGTGTGACATAATAGTATGTGATTGGGTGATATGTATGTGGAGCGGACAGTCACGCGCCATCGAAATATCGAACGCTTCATTAGGCTTATAAGCTTAGAGGTTGTTGAACTTTCAAGGCGAACGACCTCGGAAGCTTTGTCTGTGGAACTGACATTTTCTCCTCGTCGAAGACCAAAATGACAAAAGGAATAATGTCAAATGATGATTACTAAATGCGATTGTATTATCGCCGACAGTTGGCGTCTACCGCCAAGACTGCCGTGTAAAATATTCACTGTACCACTCGCTGTCTGGCTGATACCGAGTTGTTCAGTTCCAATCATGAAATGTGCGATCACGTTCTCATTCACGTGCCTAGTTGTAGACACTGGCACAATTTATGTAATTCAGCTAAGGATATACCTTTCATCGACTGTGCAGGATTTTGTTCTGCATCGACATTTTAGCTCACGTGTGTAAACACGTGGGCTATTGTCATAGCGATGTCTGTCTGTCTGTCCGTGTGTGTGTGGTGTGTGTGTGTGTTAGTGTGTGTGTGTGTGTGTCTGTCTGTCTGTCTGTTTACACGATAACTCAAAAACGCCTGAACGGATTCAAGTCAGATTTGGTACACAGGTACCATATGCTACTTGCAAGAACTGATTAGATTTTGGTTAGTGTGGCTTGCATATTAATGAAGTTATGCAATATCGTTTTTTTCCGTACAATGGTTTCCCTATGGAGACGGTAATGACAGTGTAGACATATATCAAGAAATACTGCACAAAATTTCATGAAACTTTTCACACATGACAATCTAAGAACATTATGATGATACTTTGAGTGTCATGTCAATTATCTTCTCATTTGCATATTTAATGAACTTTGTTATTAGTGAGATAACTCTGAAATTCCTGCACCAAACTTGATGATACTTGCAACAAATATTGATCTGATGTATATCTTATTATACTTAGAAGCATTAGGCAGTGTCAAGTTAATAAATAGCTCATTTGCATATTTTATGAAGGTTTGTAATTAGTCATATAACTCTGATATAATTTCACCAAATGTGATGAAATCTGCTACAGATACTGATCCGATTTTTATCTAACTGTAGTGTAAAGCATTTAGTAGTGTGAAATTAATTAAGGGTTCATTTGCATATTTAATGAACTTTGTAATTAGGTATATAACTCTGAAATTACGGCACCCAGGTCAGTGAAATTGAGTACAGATATTGTTTTGATAAATATCTAATTGTACTGAGAAGCATTTGGCAGTGTCAAGTTAACAAATAGGTCATTTGCATATTTTATGAAGTTTTGTAATTAGTGATATAACTCCAAAATAATTGCACCAAATGTGATGAAATCTGCTGCAGATACTGATCCGACAGATATCTAATTGTGGTGAAGAGCATTTAGTTGCGTTAAGTTAATTAAGGTTTCATTTGCATATTTAATAAACTTTGTAATTAGTGATATAACTCCAGAAATTATAGCATTAAATTTGATGAAACTTGCTACAGATGTTGATCTGATAAATATCCAATTGTACTGAGAAGCATTGAGCAGTGTCAAGTTAATAATCAGCTCATTTGCATATTTCATGAAGTCTTATAATTAGTCATATAACTCCGAAATAACTGCATCAAATGTGATAAAAACTGCTGCACATACTGATACGACAGATATCTAACTGTGTTGTAAAGCATTTAGTACTGTAAAGTTAATTATGGGTTCATTTGAATATTTAATAAACTTTGTAATTAGGTATATAACTCCAAAATTACAGCGTTAAATTTGATGAAACTTGCTACAGATTTTGATTTGATAAATATTTAATTGTGCTATGAATCTTGAACAGTGTCAAGTTAATTTAGGGTTCATTTGCATATTTAATGAACTTTGTAATTAGTGACATTACTCTAAAATTACAGCATTAAATTAAATAAAACGTGCTACAAATGTTGATCTGATGGATATCTAATTGTTCCATAAAGCATTGAGCAGTGTCAAGTTAATTGCATATTAAATAAAGTTTTGTAATTAGTGATTAAACTCTGAGAGTACTGTGCGAAGTTGAAAAACCTGCTACATACATTGATAACATATATCTTATTGTTCTGTGAAGCGTACTACTATTAATGAACCTGTTGTAAAACACGTGAGCATATTCAGTTCATATCTGGTTATACGATTAGAATTGGGGGGGGAGGGGCGGCGCTGCCTCTTGGTCGGGAGGTAAAAGTCCACAAAGTCGAGAATAATGAAAGGGAATATGATTTCAGCGTGGAGTATATGGTAGGTTTATAAAAGAGTAAAGCAGACAACCATTGTAATAAAGATGCCGTTGGCCTTTGGTACATGTGTTTAAAGGACAAAACACGATTTACGGTCGAGGGCGGGCAGATCGGAAGAGCTGCCACGACGTCTTGCAGAATCGACGCAGAGCCTTAGTCTTTTGTCCCATCATATAAATCAGACCACGTTGTAGATGTTTTTATTGCTTTTGTGTTTAAGTTCACAAGAAGATGCAAAAGAAAATATTGATAAGAGGATTAAACATGCTTATAACTTTAGAGAAAAAACTCGTCACGGTTTTTACTTCTTTATCCTCAATATACTTAAGTTTGTTCGAATTTAAAGAGCGTTTACGAGGCCACATTTTGGTCGGAACTGCGACAAGCACCGAATACTATCAATAATCAGATGTAGAGTACGACGACGTTTATACTTACGCGGTAAGTATAAACGTCGCCCTACTCTATAGACGGCAACATATCTGTTCGATAATATTATACTTCGTGTATGTGGTGAAGAGACCATGACAATACACTAATACATTTTACATTATCTATCACGGCCAGCAGCTGTGTATGCATGTTATTACAAAGACACTGTCAGTTTAAGATTTAAGTCTCGCCTTGTGGAATTATCGCTGAAACTCAATTACTTCTGTTTAACTATACAATGATGATTGTCATTCTTCTATTTTCATTGTCAAGGGCTCCGACAACAGTAACTAACTTTTGGTGAAGTTTATCTCCCACGGGTTTATCATGGGAGAAAAGAAGAATATGGAAAACGATGAGTCCCCTGTGCCTTATCTTCGCCGAACCAGAACAGCGGCGATTTTACTATCGTCGCTCTGCTGGGTAAGTTGTAAAGTTGTGAAATGTAGACATAGATGGTGATTGTTAGATCATTTCAGTTCAAGTATCCTGGAGCGGTGACAGAAGCTCTACTTGACAGGAAAGTCCGTCGTACAAGGATGGTCTTGTGTAGGCGCGCCCTCTTGCGATTTGTTTGTAAGATGACAAATACATTTTTTGGTCCGTACTGGAATTCCGCTGTCGACAAAAACTTTTGCTGTTTTACACTCACAGGCCCTTGCGACAAGTTGAACACTTGGCAATTCAACATAACCGTGACAGAAGAAACATAAAAAAATATTCAGAAGTTGGCAAAATGTATAAAATTACCAAGCAGACCATGTGAGATTCTCATCACATCCGTCATCAGTTTCTCTTGTTACCGTTTTAGGAGAGTTTGCAAGAACGGTGTGCATTTTACATGTAACGGTACTGTCAAAAACAAAACAAAACTTAACCAACTCGTTTTATTTGTTGTCTTCCTATTTGTTTTACAGGGATTAAGGTATCTCAATGCCAAGACTACCAAAACTACAAGGGCATGTTGGATAACATTCGTCCTAACAGAAGATCGTCAGCTCAGACTCCAACTTACTGTAGTTGGGTTTTACTTTTTCTTCATTGTCATTTTCCGACTTACTTTCTAGGGTTTAGGAATCTCCATACCAGGATTAAGTCTTCTGGAACTTCAACGACAAGTTGGTGTGTCCTTACAGGAGATCACCCTCTCACTCACTGCACGCAGTATAGGTCATCTCATCGGTTCGTTTGCATCCGGGTTTTGTTATGATCGAATTGAAAACCACTTCGTGCTTGCTTCGGCTCTTTTCGGAGCAGGGGCCGTCGGTGCTATTATTCCTTGGGTGCAGGATTATGTCTTCCTGTTGACGACGATGGCGATATGGGGAGTGTGTACGGGATACGTTGATACAGGTAAGGATCGGGGTAGACGGGGTAGGATAATTTTCCATTGCGCAAAAATTAAGACGTTGATGAATAAATCGTGAAATATAAGAAACTTTGTCACTTAATAATTTAAGACCCTAGTTAGAAAAGTTCCGATTAATTTTATTGTTCCCGTAAACAAATATGTCGTATGTAGACTTGGTTCAGTCTGTGATTTGTAAACGTGTTGTGGAGTGAAAGCGATTATTTGTGTTCTGTTTTCATATGAAACGTGTGAATAGGGTGAACGCGATGAGCGGGGTGAACGTGATACAGGGTAGTTTTACCTGGAATCAGAATCTGGCAGAAACATACCAATGCGCAGATTCAAAGGTAACAATCCGGCAGAAACATACTCACCAATGCGCAGACTCAAAGGTAACGCGTTCGATCGCCAGGAACTGACTTTGGCTACCAAGAAGAGACACGAGAGAAACTTTTGTGAAATATTAATTCACCGACTTGAACCAAGTCCAGCCGGTTATTTCTGTTTTACATTATAAATACATTTTCCTATTCTCAATCCTGAAATGGGGGAAATACGAAGTGTTAGCTATGCCGAAACAATGTATTATGCCACGTAAACGTTATTGTTGGCCAATGGAGTCTAGTCAACGGTTGACAGAGCTCACCGTTCAAGTGCCTTACTATTGCGTTGAACTTGTTCGAAAGATGAAAAATCTGAAAGTAGTGCAGTAATCTGCATATCTTGTTTTGTTCACACCTCATTGTAATTTAGAAATTCCACTATCTGTTCTACTACGTGTAATGTCTGAATATTCGAAAAAAACTGTGGATGTTATTTTTTTGAAGGAAACAACTTCCTATCACTTGGTCTGTGGGGAAAGAAGGCAGGTCCCGTACTCCAAGCAGGGAACATGTTGGTCGCAGCTGGCGGGCTCGTTGTATCGCTGGTAGTTGGACCATTTCTGACGATAACACCTGATTCCTCTGACGGCAACATAACGATGATGAATAGTATTTCAAACCACAGCGTTGAAGATTATGTGATTATGAACCAAACGGAATATCACCCACTACCAGTGCATTCTGATTCTGATTCAGTTGATGATACCACATCTCTGATTTGGATTCCTTATTGCATCATGTCAGCAATATTTATTCTGGTTTCGTTTCTATATTTTAGATTATATGCTCGACTTGCCAACCCTATTATGATAAGTACTGACCAGAAAGATCCAGCAACGAAACAACATTTCACAGACACCAACGAAACTCTTCATTTTCGAATTTTATTACTCTGTCTTCTGTTTGTTTACATATTGTTGTACGTCGGAAATGAAGCTATTTTCATCGGGTTTCTCTACACTTTTGCGATAAAATGCGACGTTGAGTTCAGCCCTCAGATCGCAAGCTTACTGACTACAGCATTTTGGGGTGGGTTTGTCTTGTCGAGGGGTGTCGCCATTTTGATTTCCCGAGTCCTTCATCCACGAACGATGTTAATCATTGATCTCTCGGGGTGTTGCCTGGCGGCGCTGTTGTTATCACTCCGTGGTAACAGCAGTGGAGTTGCTCTGTTCTGCGGGTCTATTCTCATGGGGATATCGATGGGTTCTGCTTGGCCAGCTGCAGTCACGTGGGCTGAAAGAAATATCAGAATCAATGGTAAAGTCACAGGAATGTTCCTGGTGGCGCTGTCGCTTGCCTATTTACTCTACCCATGGATTATGGGTATCATAATCACTATCTACTCAATTGTATCTGTGATGTATTTTCTCTCAGTTTTAAGTGTAGCATCTCTGCTGATGTTTGTCGTGTTACAGATCGTAGCATCAAAGTGCCGAAACATAGGTAAATTGCAGAACAAGTCAGAAAAAGTATATAAAATTGTGGCTGGAGAAAGTATCGACTTTCGTGAAGAAATACATGATGTCTAGGGACGAGGGCGTGCTGCGTTTTGATGGACTTCTAAAAGTTATACGAATCATTGTATCGTCTTATCAGCTTAAAACAGAACAATGGACCTGTGTTTTTAAATAAGAGGAAACCCTCAGGTTCAACTGAAGGTACATTATGTGCTTTACTGACATCAGATCGATTTTTCCAATCTATCCACTCAGGACAATTTTTCCAAATTTTGTAGTTTTGGTGAGTCGGTCGACCATTACATATATAAAGAGGTTTCTTACGAATCAACATAATTTTATGGAACAGTCTTAAAATTAAGTCATACTTTTTTATCATAGCTAATGTTTGCATTTACAAGAGCCCTATAACTGTTTTAGCGGTATGATGTGTACTTTACTCATCTTGAAAGCCAATAGCTGTAACGTTTAATGATTTTTTTTCTCTATTTTTGTTTAATTTTGTTTGTCAACAACACTTTCTTGTTCTACTCTCAAATGTTAAACTGCAGAGTATTGCTCGTCAACTGAGTCTGTACATTCGACTGCATCGTTGTAGTTGTCGTCGCTGTTGTTGTTGTTGTTGTTGTTGTTGTTGATTGATCGATGGATTGATCGATTTCTGGTCCGGACTGGAGTTCAAGAAGGACTTTACGTAATTTTCTCTTTCTCTCTGTGCCCTGTTTCATGCAATGCCAAACTTGTCGCAAGAGGGCGGTTAGTCTCCCTACTGGTTGCCGACCCCGATATCACTTGTTCCACGGAATTGATTACATCAGCAGGGACTACCACAGCCAACGTTTACAAGTCCATTTTGAAAACTTGCAACCAGATTTGTTTACATTTCACTATGCCATTCAAACGTATTTTGAAGAAAATTGAATTTGTCGGCCTTACCTTCTAGGACCGCTCCGCGCCTCACTTATCCATACCAAAAATATCCTCTACCCGCTACCTAGGCCTCTTTCAAGTTGCCCGCTTAGCAGTTGACTATAATTTCCTTGCCCGTTAACGACGAATAAAGTTACCCTTCCTTCCACCAAGAATTCGATCACAAATGTTCAGCAATTTGCTCGCACAGCATTTGTTGGCTGCATCTGAACTAGCCTTAAGGTAGCTAGATACCTTATTTTTATTTTCTTCTCAGTTATAGAAGTCACAAACCCCAATAAAGTATATATTTTCTGAAAGCCGTGATATTGGGAAATCCGACCGTGCACAGTATACAGTTATTATTTGCATAATAGTCACGTGACAAGTGTTTTGCTGAACCTTCCAAAAATCAATTTTTCCTCCCTTTAGCAGACATGCTGCACGATTTCCGGTTGAAATTTCTGCATTGACAAGCCTTAAATACCGTTCAAATCCGTGTCTGCGATTTTTTCTCACAGTCTCCGTTCATTTTATATGGCGCGACAATTACAATTCCTTGAAAAGCACCTTAGTCTAACACACTTAATAGTTGCACCTATATAAGCTTACGGAAATCCATGACAGTTGTGTCAATACAGAGATCGTAAACTGCTAAGGTTGTACTCATGTCCTAACTTTTAAAACTACGTTTGTACAAAGTTGTGTTTACCTTTAGTTCAATTTGTTGTTATTGCCATTCTGACACAATAAGCTTATGTAAATACATCTCCCAAAATCCGTTTTTGTAGTGTCCGATACCCCTAGCAGTATCGTAAAACTAAACCTCCTGACTCCCCCGACTCCCCCCATAAAAAATGACGGCTCCCTAAGATGGAATCACGTGGTGCAAATTGCTAATTTCAATTTGCTGTTAACCGTAGAACGAGAGTTGACTTGTTCTCACTCCGGTAGTTCTGAGTACTAAGGAATACCAACACCTTACTTGTATGTGGTACTTTACCCAATTTGTAATCCCTATACTTTCATTAAAGGTATATTGTCACCTGTTTCCAATTTTGCCACAGTTACCATGGAAAGAGAAAATCTAACCAATCACAGATTTTAAGCAGGTGGCCGCTTTTTAAAAACAGCTCCCTCACATGGGCATTTTGAATACCAACGAACGCCCCTTTGACCATATATGGGCATATTTAGATTACAGGTGACTGTATACCTTTAAGGCGATACGGCGAAGGATTCAAATTGCTAAGCAACGGTTGCTAGGGGTAATTTCCAAAATCAATAAAATGCAAAGTTTCATGGTTTTCGTTGCATAATAAAGATTTACAGAACCATACAATACCAAAAGACACAGGTTTGTCGCGCGATTGGTCAGTGACGTCACACATACACAAATTTTCACAGCTCTACATCAAAACGTTTCAGCTCCTACAAATTTGCACCAAATTTTCCCAAATTTCAGAATGTAACACATGAGATACCTGTTTTGGGCCCCTAGCATGGATTAGGATACAGCGCTGAACGTGTTATTCTTAATTCAGAAAATCGAAACTGATTCAATTTTAAAGGTATACAGTCACCTGTAATCTAAATATGCCCATATATGGTTAAAGGGGCGTTCCTTGGTATTAAAAATGTCCATATGAGGGCGCTGTTTTTGAAAAGCAGCCACCCGCTTAAAATCTGTGATTGGTTGAATTTTCTCTTTCCATGGTAACTGTGGCAAAATTGGAACAGGTGACAGTATACCTTTAAAGTAAACAGTCATGTGAACCGATGAAATAATATGAAATTTGCCAATATTTCGACTTCCACTTGTTGATTTCAGGTTGGCCGAATAATATTACGGATGATTTTGTACTGTAGGCTACTAGACTAAGTGATTTGACAGTTTGCTCTGGCTTTCGAACTAGTCACTGGCTCGTACACCTGTGCGATTACCCCACAATCTGAACGTCTGCTTGAGTCTGAGGGTCATCCAACCATCGATCAATGCGAGTTTATTCGTTCAGTTCATTCTGTCATGTTATTGACAATCCACAGACGTCTAGACTAGGTATGATGAACGAGAACTGGTAATCAATAATCGCAGCATCTGCAATATAATATACCGTGATTTGTAACTCACTTGCGATTGTTAAATATATCCTTCATCAAAAGAAGGACATATCATATCCAGACAAATATGATATACCTTTGGAATTGGAAAATGCTTTCAACAGTTATTTTATTGGAAATATCGACAGTAATGTGACACACTCCTTTTTAGATCTTGCCGCTTTGTCTGCATGTGAGATTGTTGCTTCTATAAAGAAATATCCTACTAAGTCGTGTCTTTTAGCCTCTTTTCCGATTAAAGTACTGAAGCGTTGCCTTGATGAAGTTTCTGAAAGTATTACATGTATTGTAAATTCGTCTCTTGCCAATGGTTTTTTCCGAATAAATTTAAGGAGGCCTCGGTGATCCTTTTGCTAAAGAAACCAGGGCTTGATTTGATTTTTAGGAATTACCGACCAATTTCGAATCTGAGTTTTATTTCTAAATTGATTAAAAGGGCAATGGCCAATCAATTGCTCGATCCTATCAACTGGAATTCGTTGGATGTAAAGTTTCAATCCGCGTATAAGAAATTTCACAGCACAGAAACTACTCTGATTGGAGTTCAAAATGATCTTCTGATGGCAATGGGTGGAAAGAATATTTCTATTTTAGTTCTTTTAGATTTGAGTGCAGCTTTTGATACTGTTGACATCTGTATTTTACTCGATGGGTTACAGACTTGTTTTGGAATGACCGGAACTGTTCTTTCATAGTTTAGGTCCTATCTTTCTGATCCAAGTCAGCGGGTTCTAATTAAGAATCAACACTTCCATTGGTTTTTGAAATTTGGTGTCCCTCAGGGGTCGGTTCTTGGTCCTGTTCTTTTTAGTATGTATATTTTCCCTATTTCTATGATTATAGACAATTGTGGCCTACGGGGTTATCTTTATGCAGATGATACCCAGTTGTATTTATCTCTCTTGAACCAAGTTTTTTACATTGTGATGAGATTATACGGGATAGACCGGTATCTGTGATATTCAAAGTTGGATGTACAATATAAATTGAAATTCAACTCAGACAAAACTGAAATTATGCTAATTGGAAAACCACAGCAATTAAGTAAATTCAACCTGACAGAAGTTAGTGTTGGGGGAACGTTAGTTCCAATTAGTAACAGTGTTCGGAATTCGGGTGCTGTGTTTGATAACCAGATGAGTATGGATTGTAATGTTGCCTCAATTTGTAAGTCTTCTTTCTACATCTTCATAGAATTTCGCAAATCAGAAATTTTCTTTGGGTTGATACCACTGAAATTTTAGTCAATGCCCTTGTTACTTCCAGGCTAGACTATTGCAATAGTCTCTTATATGGTATTTCAGGTGTTTTGCTTTCAAAACTACAGAGGGTACAAAATGCAGCAGCAAGATTGATTTTAGGGAGTAGAAAGCGTGATCACATTACACCAGATCTGATGAAATTGCACTGGTTACAGGTGAAGCGCCGCATTATTTTTAAAAATCTTTTCATTGTGTTCAAATCACGTTGTGGCTGTATCACCCCTATTTGTAACAATCAACCCTATTTGTAACAATCAACCCTATTTGTAACAAAACTTAATTTTCAAAAAAACTTTGCCGTATTTGTTGAAATATTAATAAAATATGCATATTTGTATGTTTGGGGGCATTTTTTTTCCTTGTCAAAACTCATTTTTCCGAAACTGCTTTTGTTACAAATTGGGTTTATTGTTACAAATAGGGGTGCATGTCAACCCTATTTGTAACAATCAACCCTATTTGTAACAAAACCTAATTTTCAAAGAAACTTGGCCGTATTTGATGAAATCTTGATGAAATATACATATCTACATCTTTGGGGCAATTTTCCTTTTTTTCCTTGTCGAAACTCATTTTTTTCCGAAAATGCTCGTTAGATTAAATTTCGTTGTGCAGGTTCCCAGGGATAAGAGGCCTACACGTAAGATATAATTAAGTCGTGCAGATACATGCCAAAAGTTTGTTTCGGGCAATTTTCACCAATTTCGGTCAAAAATGTTTAAAAATCAACCCGACTAACAAACTCACAAAGCATTCAAATCCCCTCTTCTAACTTGCTAAAATTTTGAAATCCCTCTCAAAGGAATTGTACAAAATTTACAGGTATGTCACTATTTCTTTGCGAAAGCATTTTTGTAGGGTCATGAAATTTCACGCATTTTCGGATGAGTCACCATTTTTGCACAATTATTAGAAGGCAAAATGTGGCCGATATAGTGCGCTGCCGCGCTGTCCTAAATATGAAATCATAATACATGGGAGCCTATTGGGCAAACAATTGATTTTTTAGTACAAGCCAAATCTCTACATTTATGTTAGTCTCGGTGACCCAGACTCTCTGCTGGGGGCGCTGTCGCTTCCGCCCGGAGAAGCTCTTCTCCTGGGGTCACCGAGACTACATTTATGTGTGATAATTCATTAAATGTACTTTGCAGGAAGTGCGGCCACACCCTGAGCCACACCCATACATGACACCCATACCTCATTTCGAGAGCAGCGCAGCCAACGGTAGAAATGGGGCAGGCGATCAGACTGGTACAGTGGTACGCACCGAACTCAAAAGCTCATCTCCCATACAGCCTTACAGGCACTGGGTCTGCCGGATGCCACCTCAGGCCAGTGCAGTACATACACGCTCTTTGAATGACTTCTTTGCATCGTCAACACGAAACGAAGCAATATGAGCGCTGCCGTAACTAGCAAAATGGTAAGTTTGAGACACAGGCGCTCCTTAGCTTGGTAGTCTGCTAAGGAGATCAATTTTCGGATCGATCTATTGATCCCGTAGTCGATATGCCCGCCACTGCAACCTAAATACCAGTGCCGGGCATATCGACTACGGGATCAAATTGATCTCCTTAGCAGACAAGGAGCGCCAGTTGTTTGAGATTCACATCAGATTTTGTAAACAAACGTCAACGTTGCCATGATAACTCCTTACGTGAAACCACATAGAACAGTTACACTCCCAAAACCCATTGCCCTAACCTAACCATATTCCAATGGGGCAGTTTCAACTCACAGGCGTGATGTTTACTGGGTAGTTTGTATATATGCAGTTTATGGTACGTGCCGACGTTCTCTTCCGTTGCCTAATCACCTACGTAGGCTACGGAAGAGAACGTCGGAGCGTAGCATAAATATACTTATACAAACTACCCAGTAAACATCACGCCTGTGTTTCAACTATATCTCCATACAATCACACATCTAAGGGAGTGTTCATAATTCAATACTTCCACCTAGCCTAGATGATTTTCTATTTACCTGTTAATTTTTAGCTACTATAGACTATAGTCTATAGAAGCTATGGGGATGGGTATCCGTCTGGCGTCACAGTATGTATGTATGTATATATGTCCGTTTGTGAGGCGTCCATCCACTCAAATATCTTGTGAACCGCTGTACTTACTGATTTGATATTTGTTGTGTAGATGAAAAATATGATTTTGAGAAACTGTTTTTTTTTAATTTTTTGATGTTGTTGAAAATATGCAAATTAGCACCAAAAAAGGCATTTTTGGTAAAAAATGTTCATAACCGCTGGTCATACAGCTTTGTTATTTGGTATACAGGTCCCTGGGGATAACCCAACATAGATTTGTTCGAAGTGATGAAATATGCAAATCTGTATTTTTAAGGAATTTTTTTATCATTTTTGGTCAAAACTTTATTTCATCAAAAGCGCTCATCTGACAACTTTGATATTTGATATACAGGTTCCTACAGATGAATTAAATATGATATATTGTGATATATTGTGATATATTGTGAGAACACCCCAAGGGGAGAGCACGTCAGAGAGGGGGTGTACCCCTCTCTCACATTGAAAATTTTGACAAATTGATATGTGCAATGGTGCAATCTGAGAGGTGTTTCAATTTATTTCACACAAAAAGATGAGTAAACCCCTTCTTCCTCTCTACATTTTGTGTAACCTCTACATTTTGAGTAACCCCCTTGACGTTTTCAACATTTTGAGTGACCCCCTCACATTCCTCCGAACCCCCCCCCCCCAGGCTGTAAATAATTATGGCTCCCTTAAGACAAATCACTCTAACATACAACCGGTTCTCCCAGGGACCCAGATCACAATGACCAGGGTCAAAGCACTATATATCAATTCACAGGTGTCTCGCCATGTTTCTCCATATCATCAAACCATGTTTATCGATTCAATATACCGTGACATCATTAACATAAGTAGAAAAAGATGTTTTGAGTTGCCCTCACTTTTTTTATATAAGTAACGTTTAAAAAGACAAAGTCATACTGAGTGTAGTGGTAGGCACATCGCTGTTCATATAGTCAGAGGTCATCATTTTGTCACATTGCAGTTTAGGAAGTGCATGGTGAAGACATTAAGGTGGTTGGAAAGGCTAGAGCGTCAGTTATAAATTTCAACAAAACTATTAAAATATAAAAGTAGTCAACATTCTCTGTGGAATAAAAAAAACTAGACATTTGGGCACAAAGGCATTGCAGAGTTACAGGCTGTTAAAACTTCTGAAAAACTGACCAAATAAGAAGAAGTTGGGGAGTCCTTAGTGTATTAACTATGGTAGAGGTCCCCTAGCTTTTAATAAAATGTTTGAAAAGGGAAAGTCATTATTTGCTATTTTTCAGGAAAGTTTGACAAGGCGGTGCTGGCATTCAGAGTGAGTGACTGCTATTGTAAATGCATTTTTAGATTCTTTGAGTGTCAAAGAGGTGTCAAAAGTGAGATTAACCAAAAAAACTGCTCTATGACTTCAAAAGAGGGGTGCAAATATGGCTTGTTTTCAACATTTTTGACAGAATAACAGTTTTCCTACATAATTGTATACCAATTTAATCCAACTTTGAAATGAGATATGGACATGGAATTTTTACAGCCTATTAACAAGGTTACAGATAAGATTTGTATGGCACAATTTTCCTGTATTTGAAGTACTTTTTGAAGAATCACATTTTGAAATTTGAAAGAATTTTTTATAATTTTTTGATATATAAACCCATGTAAAATCATAAAAACAAATTTTATTTATAAATCCTGCCGTGCAAATCTTACAATAAATAGTGTCAACATATTTATAACTAATTTGGTAATATTAATACTATCCAATTATTAAATTCAAATATGTAAAAAAAATATGAAAAATTAAATTTTAATATTTACTGGTGTCATATTTCAAAATCATGGCTGCAAATATACAATTTTTATATGCTTTAGAGAAAATATTAATTAAGGAAGTTATCCTGAAAATTTGAACTAAATATCTTGATTCTAACACTTGAAACTTGACATTAACTCTGAGAAAAGAATTGGTGCAAAAATAGCCTTTCCAACCACCTTAAGCTATCCTTTCTTCCGAGTCTGGCAAAACAATTTTTTATTCTTTAGGGGTCAGGACCTACAGGTAGGTCATAAAATGTTGTGGCGATGGCCAATTAGAGGGTGACAATTTTCTGTCAGCAGCCATTTTGAAAAACAGTAATGGAATAGGAATTTCACCAGACTATCTTCTCCAGGCAGAAGTAGAGCACCATGGCCCAGCAGAGAGGCTGGGTCACTGCACTGAGGCTTGTTGCAAGATGAGACCAAGTACTATAAAATGACCTGTGATTGGCTGTAGCAATGATTGTATCTTTGTGCTAGGGCTGCAGTTCAATCCATCTACAGTGTACATCACCAGCAGAACAATCATGGAAATGTTTTAAAAACTGGCAGATTAGGGCATCCTTGCTTGACAAAGAAACTTTGCAGATCACATAAGTGTGAGTGAAGTAGTGATTTCGGACATTTTCGGATGGGAAAAAATGCATTAAATTCATTGAAATTTGGGGAAATGAACAAAAAGATACATTTTTAGCTCCCATATAATATGCATTTATGTATATATGCAAATGGGAGGTATTCGTATAAGGTGGAAAAATGTCGTCTGTATGTCCGTCCACATCAAAAACTCCTAAACCGTAGCACCTACTGTCTTAGTATTTTGTGTACAGGTGCACCTAGGGGTGGAGATGTGAATTTATTCAAATTAGTGGCTTCCCTCTAGAACGTGGAACCAATGGGGCACATACAAAAGGAAGGCAACCACACACACTGGCATTGGCGGAACTTGGCAAATCTTTAATCCTGAGCAAAGAGTTTTGACAAAACCAGCTCCACCCTCCTCTAAAATACAAAACATTGGGAAGAGGGGGGAGGGTGAATTTTTGAGCAGCTCACTAAAAGTCGACTGCTGTGAACAAGATGGCTGACACATCACAAGTGACATCAGTAAAGGCGGGAAAATACTCAACATAGAGGGCGCCCCTAATTAACCCCAAGCAGTTGGGTCAAAATTAGTGGCTTCCCTCTAGAACGCTGGAACCAATGGGGCACATACAAAAGGAAGGCAACCACACACACTGGCATTGGCGGAACTTGGCAAAATCTTTAATCCTGAGCAAAGAGTTTTGACAAAACCAGCTCCAAGCCGCCAAGCCAGGGGGTGGAAGCGAGAGGTATGGCCCCATGTGGAGAAAAACTGTAAGTGACATTTCACAAAATTACAGAACTTGTCTCCTGATGCTACAAAACGCGTAAAACAAAGGTGTTTTTGAAAACTGCTGAGGTATGAACAGTACTGTAGTAATATATAAAGCTGCTGATTCAAATATAAAACTAATGATGCATGCTGAGCTAATACTCTTTCATAAACAACATGTATAACAGGACATCACTATTGAACAGTGTGATGCAGCGTTAAACTAGTAATGACTGAGCAAGTGCTCTCTCATTAACAATGTGACAGAACAACACTGAGCTGAATTGATGGTTAAATATCGTAAATACGCTGATGATTTCCAATCCCCGTGAAGCTTGATTAGCTCCCCAGGGACACCTGCCTCAAAGGCGAAGGAAGCACCCCCGCGGCGAAAACTATGCCCCGAAAATAGTGATGGGTTAAAACCTGCTGCAGCCAAAAGTGAACGCAGCGAGGAGACAAAAACCCTATGTGTGAGTGGGACAAGGACTCCCTTGGAAAAATAAACAAAGGCAGGTGCACCCGGAGGAGCTGGAATGAGCTTGCACATATGAGCGAACGCTGTCACAGGGCATAAAATTGAACCCGGTAGACTTGCTACTGGGATAGAACAAACTCTGTTGTGTAACTGATTAGTTTTTGACCATCTGATAGTTACTTCAAGACCAAAATCAGTAAATCTGATATCCTCACGGCAAAGGTGTTTACTGGGGTCAAATACTGATTGAGACTGGACTACCAAATTGGATTTTCTGAGAAAAGTGAAAAACCCTAGAAGAAAGGCAGCCCAGAGTACATGGTTAAATGCTTGAGAAAAATCTAAATACTTATGTATAGCTAACAAAATTGCAGGTGAAATAGGTAATTTTTGAACACATGACTTTGTGTGAACTCTCTGAAGTCCTTTGAGAGTTAATTTAACCTGGAAGCTCTCAAGTGCACTGCACTCAAGGCCTAAAAACAGATGTAGTTTACTGACCCCGTTTAAATAATTCTTGATCGACTGCACTGATGTAATAGAACGGGACAAAAATGTAAGGTATGCAGAAATTACATGCGGTGTGGCTGGGACTGGTGTCAGCCCAAAATGGTTGCAAAATAAGAGAAAAGTTCTCCACTGGGTCTTTAAATTTTGTATTGTTCCTGCAGCAAAAGCAGATGCTTGAAGTGCTGAAGTTTCATGCTGAAGAACAGACCATCCTGTAATGAGAATATAGGTGGAAAAAAAAAATTACAATACTATGAAAGTTCCAATGGACTAAAAAGTTATAAAGAAAAATGCAAATCTCTGAACAGTGACACTGGAGCATCCACCCAAGTGGTAGAAACACCTTCTGTCAACTGGTGGAAAGCATCTGCGTGAGACACCGAGATGTGCCATCTGCTTAAATGATCGGCAATGCGATTGTCTTGACCTGAAAGATGCACTGCTCGAAGTTCGAAACTGTTAAGTGACATGACAAGCCACAGCTCTCTCAGGTACTGTAGCATGTGAGCATCTCTAGAACGCCCTGAATTGATTACATTAACAGTGGACATGTTATCACAATATAATTGAATGCGGAGGCCTTGCCATAAATGACCCCATAAGCGGCATGCTAAAAGTACTGTTAAAAGTTCAAGTGCGTTAATGTGTATGTTTTGTTGCAGTATACCTGAAGGGAAAATGGAATGAAAATACAATCCCTTGTAAAAACCCCCGCAACCTGTGGTGCAGGCATCTGTTGAGAAAACAGCATCAGGGGAGCTCCATCTATGGTGTGGAATAACTGAGACACCATTGTACAGTGGTAAGAATGTACGCCACCAAACTAAATCTGCAAAGAACTGAGCGTCTAAGTAGATACGTGACGAGTTGTATTGAGCTCGAAATATTTGAAGCATACGTGATAAAAACACCCTGCCTGAGCGCACACAGGCTGACACTGCGTGTAATTTTCCTAACAAAGATTGAAACTGGCGTTTAGACACAAAAGTTTTATTGTACCAGTCATCTAACTCTGTGATAAGCATAGTTAATTTCTGTGCTGGGATAGACATAGTCATAGTAACTGTATTAAATTCTGTGCCTAAAAATACCATACATGTGGAAGGTGGTACAGCTTTGTCATGTGCCTCCTCCAACCCAAGTTGTGAAAGAAGTCTACCCAGAGAAGTGAAGGCTGCCTGTGCTTTTTCGGCCACCTCCACCCCTCCAAAATCATCCAAGTAATTGATTCCAACATAACCAGTTTGTCTATATAGATACATAACTGCATTAGTGGTGCGTTGACAAGCTGAAGCTGCTGATCTGAGTCCAAAGGGAAAAACAACGTCAAAATAAAAAAGATCATTCCAGCAATAGCCTAATAGATTGTAATCCTTAGGATCAATGTATATTTGACGATATGCTCTGCGCAAGTCTCGTTTGAATAACAAACAACCAGGTCCTTTTTGCTGAATGAGGTCTGTGAATTGATCGATCGATGGGTAAGTTAGTTTTATGTAATATCCATCATAGAAGTCTGACGAAATCCCGTCATTAACTGCAAAGTTTGGCGGGAAACTCAAATCCATAACCACCCTACGGTGAACCGAATCCTTCTTGGGAACGGTCTGAAGCGGTGACAAAACCAACTGATTGGGAAGTAGTGGGTTACTTGTGAAAGGTCCTGCAGTGGCACCAGCTGCTACTTCTGTGGTGATGAAATGTTCAATGTCCTCTGCAAATTGGTACGCCGAAGCATGATTGCGAATTTCGAAGATTGGTACAGTGTCTCTGGTATAACCAACTGGCCAACCAAACTGGTGATAATCACAAATAATAAAGTCATGGTAGTTTTGAAGTAATGATCGCCACAGTGGCAGATTCAGTTTTGTAGGAACAGGATAACAACAAATGCGATAATTGGGTGATCCTGACAGATGCACCTGTTTATGTGTTGTACAAAAGTATTCAAGTCTTGGCGTCATCAAGCCTGAGACTGAAGTAAAATCTGTACTTTCTTCGAGAAGTACTGTCTGTGTAAAGTTGTGGTCTTCTGAGTTAGGCTGACATAAGGAGGTCCCTGCAGTTGACCCGTGTGTTGGATATGGCTTTGGATCAATCGCTGTTGGTGATCTGAGCACAGTGAGGGGTGCAGAGAAGTTCAAACCTGGGGTAAGGGACCAGGTGTCCCGAGTATCCGAAATCGAATGAGCCTGAGAATAGGCAAATTGAGAAACTGTAGACACTGATTGAAAATCCGAAAGTGGTTGTGCTGACGGGAGACTGAGACTAGAAATTATTGGACAAAAATCACTTATGCTTGCAAGTGATGAAGAGTGAACAGATGGAGTGGGTTTGTATTCCGGTCAGTCCTCGGCAACTGCCTCTGGTGCCATAGCTTTTTTACTGTTATTGCTCTGACAATCTTTTCCGCTGTGTGGTTCTGCAGTATTCTTAAATTTGTGACATCTGTAACAAATGTGGCGTCTAAAGCATTTATCTCCCCACTCACAGGTCTGGAAATTGAATTTGTAGCAAATGTCACTTTTCTTGTCAGTGTTCTTCTTTACTGTGTTGTCGTTTACTTGTTTTACTGATTTTAGGGTGTCTGGGGAGAGTATTTCTTTCTCATACTGATCGAAAGAATTTTTCCACTCCAGTTCTCCACACTGTATCTTCTCTAAAATGGTACCATGGAAATTCAGAACATCCAACCAATCGTGTTTGTGTGCAAGCCGCATTAAGTTTTGCAGATGTAATAATCTGTGGCTGCGTTCTGTATGTAACATAGGCAGATATGTAGAATTGATGATTTCCAGTTCACCTCTGACTAATTGCGCCACTGTCAGACTGTCAAACTTTGGTACCTTTCCTCCTTTTTCTCGAGGTAGGCGTAAGTGAGGCCAACGAACTCTAGACTCGTCGACTGTACCAGGAGCCTGAATGTCTCTAGGGGATTTGCCTGTCTTACCTTGTGTTGATGATGGATGAACAAAATGATGATTAGAACTGATGAGTGTGTCCTGTCCAGCGGCAGGCCTGTGAGATACGCCAAATGCTGAATCGAGCACCTGAGCTAGTTGGGCGTCGGTTGCATGGTTAGCATTTGTATCACGACGTAAAGTTTCAATGGTGGTCTTCTGACCGTTGTCCCCAGCACTGATTGTTGCGGGTGAGCGCGAGTTAGCCGAGGTATTAGTAAGAGGCGGAGTGGCAATCAGATGTGAAACATTACTAGTCGTGTGACCTAACGACTTTGTAGTGCTCTGTTGATGACTGGTACTTAAACTGGCTGATGAGTCAGACGTAAGAGGTGAGGATACGAGAGGTCGGTGTGCGTTACTTGTGGTGTCGTCCTCGATACGGAGAGAATGGACTTCCCGCTCTAAATGTTTAATGCGTTGTTCCAGTTCATGCTGTGCGCGTTTTTGCAGCAACAAAGTTCTTTCTATCAAAAGTTCTTGTTCCTTTTCCTTTAAGCGGTCGAACTCTGAAATGTTTGTCGTTTGGTCACTAGAAACTGAAGGGGCTTTACTTGCCGTACCTTTCTCTGTCACATGTTGAGTTGTAACCAGACCAGTGCAGTTTGGGCCAGGTTGCAATCCCATAGCACGATGCCCTTTCACTGCTTGCTTACAGCCTGAACAAATCGGTGCACGGCGTTCAGATTGTGGTGGATTTTCCGCATCGGAACCTTCTGGGGACTGTGCTGGCGTGTTTTCTTGATCCGACATAATGTATGAAAGACCTTCACATCAAATACTAGTGAGAGTGAATTTTTGAGCAGCTCACTAAAAGTCGACTGCTGTGAACAAGATGGCTGACACATCACAAGTGACATCAGTAAAGGCGGGAAAATACTCAACATAGAGGGCGCCCCTAATTAACCCCAAGCAGTTGGGTCAAAATGAACATGTCAGTGCCAAAAATATGCAAATGAGGGGAAAAAAGAAAAATCCATGCAAATGGCTAAAAACTCAGTAAACAGTGGTCAGATTTGGTTGAAACTTGGTATGCAGAATTAGGTATTCTAAAGTATGTGTGCAAAAATTGGGATGAAATTTGCATGATTGTATTTTTAGGGTATTTTTTTCCGTTTTTAGTCAAAAAATCTTGTTCTCTGAAATCGCTCATCTGATTGCTATGAAACTTCATATTCATGTTCCTCAGAATGGCCTCAGTCATGCTTGTGCAAATTGTATTGATATTGTCATATTTGTAATTTTGGGGCAATTTTCATAATTTTTGATAAAAAAATTTTTATCCAAAAACTACTGATTTGATAGCTTTGATATTTGGTATACAGGTATCTAAGATTAATCCCAATATAATGTATTGAAGGTATGTTGAAACTGGCAATTTTTTTATTTTGGGGCAATTTTTGCCTTTTTGGTCAAATATTTTTTCTCCTAAACTTGTGATCTGGTAGCTTTGATATCTAGTGTACAGGTTCCTAGGGTTTATGTTAATTTGATATATTTAAAATTAGGATGAAATCTGCAATTTTGTATTTTGGGGGGCAATTTTTCTCATTTTTGGTCAAAAAATTTGTTTCTCAAAATTTACTAGTCTGATTGCTTTGATATTTAGTAAACCGGTTCTTAGGGTTTTTGTTAATAAGATACATTGAAATTAAGTTGAAATCCGGAATTTTGAATTTTTGGGGCAACTTTGCGAAACTTTCAGTTTTACTGAGATATCTTTCATTTTGTATTTTTAAGATTTTTTTTGGTAATTTTATACCTACTGGAACTAAGAGTATATAATGTGGTGATTTAGTAAGCATTTGATATGGTAAACTGTATTTGGTGTTGAAATGCAGTAAAAAAATCCTGGCAGATTTTGAAAAAATTCCAAACAAATAAATAAAAAATTCAGCCAGAGAAGGTTTGACAAAACAAAAAGATGGGAGAGTGGGGAAAAAAGAATGTACAATGGATCGGATAAAAAAGATACTGTAATGTACCTCATCGATCTTCCAGACACCGTCCCTTATCAAATAGTCCACCCCGATGTATTTTTGTGCGCAATTAACCATGCAGTGTATTTTAGTTTAAGATGTCAAGTTAGGTAAGGATTTGAAAGGATGGTCAAGTTCACCACAGTTTAATTTTATCTCTTGTTTCATCATCCTTGTGTAATTGGTTAAGTTTGTAAGTTGTTCCAGATGTTGATGCACCAGCTGTTCTGGAAGAAAACAATGTTTACTTTTTCCTGTAGGGTTTCTGAGTTGATGATTGTATGTTGAAATTTCTCCATGTATCTGGTGTATGGGCAAAGTGTAAACATTGGTTGCATGTTATGTATTTCAGTCTATGTCAAATATTGTAAATGAAAAATCAAGAACAGTTTACTGTGTACTTGTAAAAGATAACATATTTGTCAATACATAAACTGCCTTGCAGATTGATTGTCTTAAAGATTATCACAGGAGTAGAAAAGGAAAAGAAACTAATCAACTATCAAAGTGCTGTAACATATTCACTCTCAGTGCCTGTATAGGTCTATACTTAACTATTTTATCATAACATTCACCTGTTCGTTATATCCATGAGCCAAGGCACACTTGGGGTCAATGTCATCACTCTGTGCCAGTCTGTGTATGTCAGTCTGTCTGTATATGTATGTCCATGTTTCATACAATTGTTGACTTGTTTTGATAACTATATGGGAGCGAACAGTGATGTTGTCACTATTTTTTTAAAATAAAGGAAGAAAAACAACTCAAATTAAACAAAGATTTATCTTATTTTATTCTAGACCTTAATTTTTGCCTCCAGCACTAGTAGACCTCCCTATGACTGTAATCCTGAAATTCCATTTCTACATGCACAAGTCCCACCATCCATTTAATTGAAAACAACAGGAATAAAACCAGGTCTGGTCATATGGAATGGTTGAAAATGGTCTAATAATTAGCTAGCATGATTGTTAATTGACAGTTCTTAGTCAAATTTAAAGCCGCCGCCCCCGCAGTATCTTTGCATAATTTATATACCAAAGAAATACCATCCAGTCTTTGGAGAGATGTTTTTGATTCCCATTGTTAAGCCATATTGTCTTTTAAATGTCACTTAAATAGTATTTTGATCCTTGGTAGTGAATTTTGTGAATTCAGATGCTTTTCAGCGTATTTGAGCCACAACTCAGTTTATTTAGTTGTAAAAATATGAGTTGTGCATTTGTTGCCAATATTTGAAAAAATGTATGAAGTCATACTTTGATAATCACTTTAAGACAATTGCTGCATTGGATTTCATCGTATTGAAAAAATGCTAAAAAGAGATACAGCTAATTGGCCTTTAGCAATCATTATCCCTCCACTACATAGGACTTAGAAATGATTTATTCTACACAAATGGTTTTGTCATTTATCATTTCCAAAATAATGTGAGTTTCAAATATTAGTGTACAAAGACATTAAGCAGTATCATGTTAATTAATTGGTAAATTACATATTCAAAGATCTTTGGTCACCAGTATGCTATGTCAGCATTAAATTTAATGAAACATATTTCAGATGTTGATCTCTTGGAACTGTAGCACTGTGTGAAGACATTAAGCAGTATCATGTCAATTAATTGTTAATTTGCATATTTGATGAACTTTCATAGTTGGTGTGATATGTCTAGAAATGCTGTGGCAAATTTGATTAAAGTCTGTACAGATAAAATAATCGCAATCATACCAATCCATAATCCAATGACAGTAGGTCGGAATGTTAATCTTACAGTGTTGCAATAGCATGCAAAGATATACAGCAGTATCATATCAATTAGCTGCTGATTTGCATATTTAATGAATTGTTAGTCCCCACGGACATAATTAGGCTGATATGTCAAGAAATACTTCATCAAATTTCATGAAACTTGGTACGGAAGTTGAGCTTACATGTACGTTGCTTTAACAGTGAATAAAGACGTTTATCCATGTCATGTTAAAGAAATTTTATTTGCATATTTAATGAACTTTCCTTATCAGAGTGATATGTCCAAAATTACTGCATCAAATTTGATAAAACTTTGTACAGATGTTGATCTCAAGGTGCTGTAATAGAATGCAATGACATTTAGAGGTACATTGAAATTAAATGCTAATTTGCATACATAGTGAATTTTGGTTTCAGGGTGAATGTCTAGAAGCACAGTGCATCAAATTCTATGAAGTACGTGTTGTACAGGTGATAATCTGTCAGTACAATTAAATTGGATGCAGAAATATCTAGCAACATCCTATCGATTAATTACTAAGTGATATATGTAATGACTTTTCGTAATTACGGTGTCAGCTCAGATTTGCTTTACATGTATGTGTGCTACATTCGATATGCGAGGCATGTAACATAATAACATAACTTACCTTGTAACTTACCTCGTTTATGTTTGCAGTTGTCAGCAATCACTGGGCAATCATCAGCACCACCTAATCCAAACTGTCAATCTATATGTCTACCAGGTAAGAAGATAATCCCTGGAACGGTTTCATAATTTTGTCAATTTTTTCCTCACTTACCTACTTGTACGATGTTGTTTTCTTACTATGAACAGTTATGAATTTGCTATACATGTAATTGAAGTACTTTAATTGTCCAACACAATTTGTGGATTTTACAATACAGGTCAAGTATTTTTAAGTTATAATGCAACAATTAATCAACAGAGCTCAAGTGTAATAGTACCATTTGTAATACTTCACTTTCTAATGAAACAAAATATTGCTAGTTATTGTCATAACGAGAGGAGATTTCTCATTTGAATGTGAGGATACAGTTTCATTACAAAGTTACTTATAATAATATATCATACTTATTATTTTTCAACCTGTCAGATAAGTTGTACTGTACTGTACTGTTACAGGACAGCACAGAGATCCAGCCAGCTCAGTAACCTGTCAGGGTAAAAATATTTCATGTACACCTTGTGAAGACCATACATATGTTGATGTTCGAAATACTGGTGATCGTTGCTGGAATCATTACATATGTAACAATTATACCGAAATAGAGATAGAAAAAGGAACAAAGACCAGTGACACAAAGTGTATATGCAGAGATAACTTCTATAAGACTCCAGGAGATGATTGCCATCAGTGGACAAAATGCAAGAAAGGCTATGGAGTAGTTAGACAAGGTAACAGGGACTGTCAACTCATATCTCAGCTCACTGTACTTGTTTGCACAGTGAAAAAAAAACAGTTACAATAAAAATTGCCACAGACGTCATCATTCCACATGTAGAGCTCACATGTACTTGATCTTCAGGATGAATTACAGTTGCATGTGTATGTTGTTGCATTTTATAGTGCAGTAACAGAACAGTTACCCCCCCCCCCCCCGGACATTTAGTACCAATTAAGACATTTGCCACCTACCATTTACACACACACACACACCCCAGCTATTTACCACCAGACACATACCACACAAGACATTTGCCACCCGAACAATTACCCCCTCTCTTAAAATATAATTGTAAAGGATGTCTGATTCATTGTCTTTATTAGTCCCCACGGACACCGTTCAAAGTTGGTACAAGAATATTGACCAATTTCATAGATATGCACGTCGATTTGTTTCGTGATACGATCCAATATGGCCGCCAGGCGGCCATTTTATTACAATTTTTTTCATATACAGAGCCATAACTCAGACATGTTTTAACCGATTTTATTCAAAGTTGGTACAAGGACATTGACCAATGTCATAGATATGTACGTTGATTTGTTTTGTGATACGATCCAATATGGCCGCCAGCGGCCATTTTATTACAATTTTTTCATATACAGAGCCATAACTCAGACATGTTTTAACCGATTTTATTCAAAGTTGGCACAAGGACATTGACCAATGTCATAGATATGCACGTCAATTTGTTTTGTGATACGATCCAATATGGCTGCTGTGTGGCCATTTTGTTATGATTTTTTCATATACAGAGGCATAACTCAGGCATATCTCAACCAATTTTATTCAAATGTGGTACAAGGACATTGACCTATGTCATACATATGTACGTTGATTTGTTATGTGATACGATCCAATATGGCCGCCAGGCGGCCATTTTATTACAATTTTTTTTATATACAGAGCCATAACTCAGACATGTTTCAACCGATTTTATTCAAAGTTGGTACAAGGAGATTGACTAATGTAATGCATATGCATGTTAATTTGTTATGTGATACGATCCAATTTTGTTACGATTTTTCATGTACAGAGCCATAATACTCTCAGGCATATCTCAACCGATTTTATTCAAAGTTGGTACAAGGACATTAACCTATGTCATACATATGTATGTCAATTTGTTTCATGATATGATCCAATATGGCTGCATGGCAGCCATTTTGTTACAATTTTTTCGTGTCCTTAGCCAAAACTTGGGCATGTCTCAACTAATTTATTCACCGATTTTATTCAAACTTAGTACAAGGACATTGACCTATGTCATACATATGCACATTGATTTGTTTTATGATACAATCCAATATGGCCGCCGTGTGGCCATTTTTTTCCGATTTTTTCATGTCCGGAACCATAACTCAGACATGTATCAAGCAAATTTATTCAAAGTTTGTACAAGGACATTGACTTATTTATACATATGTATGTCGATTGGTTTCACGAGATGGTCCAATATGGCCACATGGTAGCAATTTTGTTATGGTTGTTCCATGTCGAGAGCCATAACTCTGGCAAGTCTCAACTGATCTTATTCAAAGTTGGTACATGTACATTGACTTACGTCATACATATACATGTTGATTTTTTAAACAGTAAGATCAAATATCGCTGCATGGCGGTGATTTTGTTACAATTTTCAAATGTACAGAGCCATAACTCAGACATATTTCCACCAGTATCATTCAAAGTTGGTACAAGGACATTGACCTATTTCATACATATGCTCATCAATTTGTTCACGTCATGTAGCAGTAACATGTCAATTATTGAAGTTTCGTAAGTAGGTGATATGTCAAGAAATACGTACTGCATCAAACTCATGAAATTTTATACAGATGTTAACTGATGTTAAGCTCACATTGCTTTAACATTGAAAAAACATTTATCAGTGTCATTTTAATTAATTTGTAATTGCATAAGTAATGAACTTTCCTAATTAGGGTGATATAGCCACAAATTAATACAACGGCAAATGTGATGAAACTCGATACAGATGTTGATCTCATAGTGTTGTAAATACTGCATCAAACTTTATGAAATATGGTACCAGTGATAATCTGTCAAGTGTTAGAATTGTATGCAAAAATGTTTTACAACATCCTATTGATTAATCCTAGTTGACTCATTTTATGAACTTTAGGATGGTGGCCTACATTGGTTTTATGTTTTCATCACCATGGAACTCATTCTTGGCCATTGAGCGCCATCTGTATCAAAGTATTTTTATCACAGACCTAATTAATGAAGAGGACTCTATCCTCTCTGAGGACATGTAATCAAAGTACCCATTAATCCTTAAGACGCCATAGACTTTCATGCAATATAGCCTCCCATGCCAAGAACTTTTGAACCAATAAACTTGACATGTTACACTTCTTTTAGACAGGTACAGTGTGTTTCCTATGATTGGAAGCCCAGCCAAACCACTATGAATTTCAAAGATCAGGAAATGGAGAAGCTTCGAGAAGTCTTTCCATGTTTGGTTTAGCAAATGGGGGTGGGAAAATGGGCTTAAAATGCACATTTTTGGTTCAAAATGTATTGAAAATGAATAAAAGACTCTAAAAATAGATCTTATAGTCCAAAAACCTGCAAACTTTTACACATTTTAAATGTCATGAAAAGACATATTTTGGTGAAAATTTTCAGCAGCGGAACTTATCAAATGTAAATAATAAACAAACAAACAATTGTTGATATTTGTCAATAATACAAATACCACATACCCTTCAACACAGCTACACAAAAGCATATAACACAAGTGAAATATAGCTCAAGACAATTTTAATCAGCAACATGATTGAATTTCGTAAACAACATCTTATATTCATTTGTCGTTTATTTATTTATTTGTTTGTTTGTTTGTTTGTTTGTTTGTGTACTTCTTTCTGCATCGAACGGTGAAACCATGTAACCAGGAAAAATCTTTGTTTTTATTTTTTTATTTGGATTCTGATTGCTATCAGATATAATTCAATTGTTGTTGTTTTGGAATGAATGTTGCCATTAAAGTTAGAGAGGATATGTTTGAAAGATTTTGGCATTGCAAGTAAACACAAACAACTAATTTGATTGATATCATGAACAAGCTGCCATCTTACAAGGCAATTCAAATCAGAGCCTGTATTCGGCTACTTTATTAGCTACCCTGTGATTGGCAAACGACGAAAAATTTCACCACAAAAACGCACTATCTGAACTTCTGAGAAAATAAATTTGATTCAAGAACTAAATAAAATAAGTTTTAGGTACAATAAGGACGACATTCGCCTCTGAACGCTTTCGATAACCGTACTGGCCCTGACGTTTGATCGCGACGTCTCCGTAAATCATGACAGACAATGTGAACACATATGAAAGTTTGATCACGTATTTTGACGAGCACGCAACATAATTCGCCAGTAAATGAACAGAAACCAATAGATATGATATAAATAATTACATATCGGGTATATTTCGACAAAAGAATATGTTATAGACGTAGGAATATGACGCGAGGTCAACAGTTCGGAACGTGCCGTGTTGTATGTTTTGTACACACAAACCTGTGATCGGCGGCCATCTTGGCCGTCTCGATACACGGTGAAGAATGCCGCGATACCAAAGTTTACTTGACATAAACAGACCTGATCGCTCCAAAATCACATATTAAATTAAGATTTCGTGAAAATCCTTTCAAATTTCTTCATCATTAGTGTTTTCGGCCTAGAAAACCGAACTGACATACTCAAACTTGAGCTTTCAGAGAGGCTGGTCAATGCGATGGTCCGTGGTGACGCCATTCAAGCCTCTGTTCAACTTCAAAATCACGTTCGGCCGATCAAAAAAAGTCTTCATTTTCTCAGAGATTATCCTCAAAAAATACGAAAATATGTCATTTCTATAAGAAATGGCCAATAACTTGTCACAAAACGATCGTCTTTAGGATGTACAGCAGGAAAAAGCGTTCAGAATGTCTCTCACTTCAGCGAAGTCAGCGACCAGATCTGATTAGGTATTCACGGTAAAAATAGTCGACCCGAATTCCTCGAAAGGTCGCTCAAATTACTGGAAATTGCCTAGCTACAACTGATGATGTCATTATTTTAGTCCTTATATGGACCTGAAGTGGGTTCAAAGGGTAAGGAATGGATTTATTTGTCAGGTGACCTGTTATACGCGGGAAATCAAGTTCCAAACTTTGCCTGAGCGAACCTCAGGCGTGTACGGATATATCCGTGCATGGCGCTGAGCGTGAGTTGGGCGTGTACGGATATATACGGGCATGGCGTTTTAAGGGTTAACAAGTGGGGACTGTGTCATCAACGATGACTTGTTTTCAAACAGTTTCAACTTTGTTTTGACATAGCATAGACACTGTCTATGATTAAACAGCCTAATGGAGTGTATCTTATATGTTGGTGATGAAGGAATTAGGAAATATTTAATGAGATATCTAACACACATTCCACCCATAAAACATGAATTTAAAGATGTGTGTAACTTTAGACACAATCCGGTTTTGACCAAACAAATACCGGTAGACAAAAATGGAAAAAAGAGACATAATGTTAGTTGCCTAGTGTTTGGGTCAAGGTTAGGTTTTAGGATAAGCCAATGAAATGGTTCGTATAAAGACATTATTTCAGACCATTAACACCATATACCGTAGTTTTTATTTTAATGACATTTATAGTATTCATTTATTATATAATGCATGGTTAGACATACCGGTACAGTGTCAAGTTCAAGATTAACAGTTCAACATACAGCCGCAGACAACTCCGCATGGCGTAGTGGTAACGGGAGGAGTCTTTAATTCAGGCATCCGGGGTTCGATTCCTTATAGGTATAGAGTATAACTTAGATAGAAACACTTTTGAGGCATAGTGAAAGGTAAATCATGTTGCACCCAGTAGGAGACAGGGCTACAAAAGATGCACAATGTCATGCAATCTGAGCAATTGTATGGGAACCTTTTCATCATTTCCCATCTGACATCATTTCTGACAAAGCAATACCGGTATAGTTGTTATAAATAGTATTAGGGGGTAAATATCCTGGTGGTACAAGTCTTTGGTGGTATTGGTGTGTAATGGTTGGTGGTAATTACCTGGGGGGTGGGGATGGGGTTATATGTCTGGTGGTGATTGTCCAGAGGGTATTTGTCTGGGTGGTAACTGTCCTAAAACCGTTGTTGCATTTTATACTGCAGGTTTTAACTGACTGAATCCTGATCATCATCATTCAAAGTTTGTATTATTGGCAATTAAGGGCGTGATATTACAATCAATGAAATTGTTGTTTCCTTAGGTTCCTCAGAGGTAATGTGAAATGTCAAGAATGTATGAGTGGTACTTTTTC
Organism: Ptychodera flava; assembly: GCF_041260155.1. NCBI lineage: Eukaryota > Metazoa > Hemichordata > Enteropneusta > Ptychoderidae > Ptychodera > Ptychodera flava. Next base: position 43,723,959 of record NC_091934.1, read on the forward strand.
AGACACAGTTGACTCATTTTCACCATGTCGAAATCACACCAGGTAATGTACACTTACTGTTCTGTGTCAGTGTAGGGTGCAAAAGTCAAATGGCTTTGAAGTTACTTAAACAGAAGTAGATATTTTGTGAGGATTGAAGGTCACCAACAGTAAGTGATGTAGATTAGTGGATAGGCCGTACTGTCTACTATAAAACTGAATCAGCGAATACTTTCTCTAATGCCGCCTAACAAAGTAAATGCAGCCACTGACGTTTTAGCTCATATTTAGTACATCTATAAATACGAAAAAGAGCTTATATGGTGAGTTGGTGGCGTTTGTATGTATGTGTGTATGTTAGTTTGTGCGGATGTATGTCTGTCCAACTCAAAAACTCCCAGACCGCCGCGTCTACCATCTTAGTGTTTGGTGTACAGGTAGACCCAGGGGTGAGATGTGACTTTGTTCAAATGAATATGTCAGTGTCGGAAATATGCAAATGATGTAAGAAAAAGGGAAATCCTGCAAATGTGTTGGAGTGGTGGTATTAACTGAAACAACCTACACATCTAAGTGAGAGGTTCTATGAGGCATGACCTCATTTGTATGGGGTGTACCTTCTATGTGTTGGAGTGGTGGCAGTAACTGAAACAGCCTACACAATGAATCATTTCCTGACATTGTTCATGAACTGTTACATACCGTATTGGCAGACCTGCTCAAACTATGAGGGACTGTGTTGAAACATTCCTGTGCTATGTGCGTTCCTGAATTAAGTTGCCCTCCAGTACCGCTATACCCATACAGTTTCAGACCTTATTTACTTTTGTCATTGTTGTTTTTCTGGTTTAAATGTTTTTTGGATGGACCAATTCAAACCAAATGTGAATACACTGTCCTTGATGGTATTTTTTACAGACAAAACACAAAAACAATGTAGCAAATGTCATGAAATCTTTTTTTTATTGAAAAGGCGTGCTGGCGTTACGAGGAATGAATTTTTGAACATGTTCATAATGGATGTGTTAGACAAATATCTATCCATGTCTCGAACAACAAAAATGAAAAAAGGTTAAATTTCAACATTATCAGTGATTTTATCCAACTCATTAACTGGAGAGAAGGTTTTCCGCCTTTGGGAAAACAACCGACACTAAACACGGATAACGTCTATGGAAAACATTACGAATAGTTGCTTGTGTGTGGGGGGAAGGGGCAAAGGAGTCGGTCAGACAGTCGGCAACACTGTGCTTGTTGTCATTTGAATTTCATCTGGACATTTATAATAGACATGGGTGATGACAGTTACACAGCATTCTTGATATTTTCAAACTTCACAAATTACAAGTTTGTTCTTTTATGTATGAGTTAATTTACGATACCTTCAATTGCCTCATCATTTATCAAATTACTGTTCCATTCCATCACACTGCTATAGTACTGTGACATAAAGAGATAGGAAACCTTTTGTTCCAACTATCAACACAACTATGGGCAAACATGCAATATCTTACACAGGAAGTATTTTATGGAATACCCTACCACATGATATTAGATCAAAACCGTCTCTTTAATAGCTCCTTCCGACAATCCCTCAAAATAATGTTGACATATACATAGACATGATGGAGTATTATTTCCTGTTGCACAAGAATTGATGTACTAAAATATATGTTTATTAGATTAATCACAATTGTATTCATTAAGGAAATGGACTTTGACTAACATTTTTGCTTTTTTTTTTTCCATTTCCTATTTACCCTGTAACTTATATATGAATATCAAAAAAGTTCTGTGAAATTTACATTTATTTGTAAAAAAGGGTAAATAAATTATTATTATTATTATTATAATTATTATTATTATTATTATATACGATGGCAGCAATCTATATTGAACTGCTTGCTGCAGCATTTGTTCGGTAGATGCTGTCCTAGTCCTGCATATGATGCTGTGTGTTTCTTGCATTATACAACCCTGGGAGTAACTTTTTGTTACAATTAGAATACAAATTGAATCTTTTGTTTGATTTGTTGCTTGATTGAATAGGTGGTATGCCTTTGATGACATTTATTTTAGGTGTTGTGCGTGCCTGAAAAAAACGTCAGTGGCTGCGTTATTTTGTTGCGCAGCACAACAGAGAATCCAAGCTGACTCCGTTTTTGTAGTAAAATTGAATTAGCTGGAAAATGTATGGATCTTGATGTTAAAAAATATATAACTCAAAAAGATAAATTTGTGAGTAAAACATGATTTTATTATTTAATGATCTTAAGTAAGGTGAGCTACATGTACAGTTATACTCACTGGCACTACCGGTATTTCCTGTATTGTTTGAAACACAAAAATTGTATTGATTTTTTAGCTTCAGTATTTTGTCTTTTTTATTGAAACCAATTTCAGCATTGGATCATTGGTTCAATGTTTCACTAATTGTGTCGTTATATGAAACTCTGAAGAATGGTCATCATTCAATACAATTCTGCGATCATGATGCTGTTGTCTATTTCCCAAATCTGGACCTACACAGTTCACTTCAAGTGATGAAATCTTATTTTGCCATATGCCCTGAAATATCTGACAGTTACTGCGTATTCCCAAGTATAGACACAATTTGTCACAGTGGACCAAATGACGTGTAGCACCATGAACAAAGGAAACATACAATTCAATTTGTCTTGAGATACAATACATAGTGCATCCACAAAGTGAAAATGTTATAAAGTTAGCCAGCTCTGTCATTTTCTGTGAAGTATCTTCCAGTTTGAACAATCAGTATGCATGTTGTTCATTGATTGAAATTAGTTGCCAATTTTTACCAATGTAATATATTTAAGCAAATTAACAGTTCTATACTCACATGTGCTTTTTGCTCGTCTACAAAGAACAAGTATTGCTTCTCCACCGAGCGGATCAGATTTACAAGACCTGACTACATATCAGATATATTTTACTCTTTTCAGGTGCGAGGATGATTTTGAGGTAGAGACACTAGGCTCGAGGGAATCTGATACAAAATGCATACGTATATCTGAAATAAATCCAAGTGCCAGTCTTCCTACCACATCAAGTGCCAACCCTAGTAAGTAAACCACCTTATAGGGACAAAGTCACTTTGTTTTGACTTTTTATCACTAATATACTGTTATATTAATGACAAGTTACTGATGTTGTTAGACTTATTGAAAGATGTCTAAAAATGGTTGACCATGGACAATTTCCATCCCGTTTGAGTGCAGAGTGTAGAAAAAACTCGGCTCAAGGGTTAACACCAGGCTGGTATTAAAGGCCCATGAGCTGCAACTCTGCGAAATTTGTCCAACTTCAAGGTACCTATAATTCCCTCAGATATTAATTGCAATCTACAAATTGAATGATATAGTCATTAACTATGCTTCAACAACATTTGCTTACATGTATGGCAGAATTGGCAGATTTTTGTTCATTTTAAATTTAACGCTATTTTCAAAATCTTGCCATATTATGTGGAAAACAGAAAATTTTTGTCAAAGTGGAGTGAATCTCTTTCCTTTCCTTTCAGTCTTTTTCTGCCAACGTGATCATGTTGTATTTGTAAGATTCAAATTTGCACATGCGTTATTTATGCTGTTTATCATGTAGTTGCATGGAGGTGACCATATTTGGGTGTGGCACCCGTTTATTATTTGTCTTACTGAAACCTCCCCACGCAGTCCCACTCAGGGGATAATTATACTTGAGTAAACATCTCTCAGTAAGAACATTTCTATGAGCTAATTTTAATCTAAATATAAAGTCATGAAAATGAGTCAAAAGTTGCAGCTCATGTGCCTTAAATCCCGGCCTGATATGAAGGTCAAATCATGACACACCCAAATATGAACTGCTACTCAGTATCACATGTCATTCTGGTATTTGTAACAAAATCTGTATTGTGTGGCACCTTTCACATATAATAACACCAGCTTTCATAAACTGTAGCAATCCTCGTCTCTCAGTAAACCCACTGGAATACAACGTAGTCCATGTTGTCCAGAGGTCACAAACAAAACACACTGTGTGTGTGAAGCACATGGAGTTATTTTTGAATATTTTTCAAATAATTCATTAACATTATTTGGCAAACTGATGGCTAATACCTTAGTAAGTATTTACTGTATTTAATGTATTCTTAAAATTGCAAAAAGTTAAAAAGATAGCTCCTTTATGTGTACTGCTTTCATCAGCCATGACACAATTAAATCCAAGCTTCTTTAAAAACCACCAGAGCTCCACATGTGAGCCTGTTAGTTAGGGTGACTGTCTCATGTGGACAACAATTTCAGAAACTATAACAGTATAACACTGTCACAACTTGAAATATTCCATCACCAGAACCTCATGGCGGAAATGCGAATATTTGGATTGGAATTGGAATTGCTGGCTTCATTGCAGTTATAATTATTCTAGCAATTGTTATCTACAAATGGAAGAAACAAAGAAGAACAAACAGACGAAGGCAGTCTCATGGTATGCAAGTCGTACTTTCTTTCCTTTTTAGCTCCCATTTGCCATACATATATGGCAATTTGGAGGTTATATGGTTGCAAAAAGTCTGTAAGTGAGATGTATGTCTGTATGTATGTATGTATGTATGTATGTATGTATGGATGGATGTCTGTCTGTCCAACGCAAAAATTCAAGAACTGCTGCACAGATTAAGCTGATTTTTGGTGTAGTGATGCCACATATGGTGTAGATGTGCAGTTCTTAAAATGAATTTTTAGTCTCATAGATATGCAAATGAGGTAGAAAAATGGGCGAAAATTGTCAAAAATCAATAACTCAGGAACTACTCATCTGATCATTGTCATATTTGGTTTTTAGGTACCTTAGGCCCAATTCATATAAACATATACATTTGATGTCAATATTGATGCTTTCTACTTTTTAATGATTTTTTTTTCTTTTTTTTTTGCCATTTTAGTAAAAATCTTTTTGGGCAATTATTGCAATTTGTTTAAAAAAATCTTCTTTGAAACTGTGTATGCCATTACTTTCTAATTGGGTGTGCAGGTTCCTAGGAGTGACCTGAAGATGACTCTGTGAACTCCAGGTGAAATTTGCAAATTTTGTGGTACTTTTTGCCATGCTTTCAAATTTGGTACACAGGTGAAATGTAGTAGGTCATTCATTCAAAGTCAAGTACTGCCTGTGTGAATGAGCAGATTATGATTGTGCTGTTCCAGGCTGAGGTGTTATTTATAGGAATGATGCAATGTTAGACAGTAATGTTTTAACTGAATTTGACTTGCATTGTATGTAACTCTTGTACTGTATAAACCCTATCAATTCACCCAGAAAAAAATAATTAATATGATTTTAAATAATTGAATTAATTAGGAAATCAACAAAGCCAAAATAATTTTAGTGTAGAATTATTAGAAAGTTCAACTTTTTTGACAGTTCATAGTGTATGGCGCGTAATCAAGGCCAATATTCAAACTCCCAATTTTCAACTATCGAACTCAACATTCAACTATCGAACTCAACATTTGGGATTCCTATTCCCCATTTTCAACTTTCGAACTCCACATTTTCAACTATCGAACTCAACATTCAATATTCAAACTCCACATTTTCAACTATCGAACTCAACATTTTCAACTTTCGAACTCAACATTTGGGATTCGTATTCTCCCTAGGCATCCCTAACTTGCTTCATTGTAGTTACCCACGTTTTTCCTTCTGGGCTATACTACGCCAGAAGGCGTCATAGATACGTCACATGACGTTTCGGAGTTTTAGAGTTATTCCTATGTGATGTTATAGAGGGTCCAAAAATATGAACCGGAAACACTTGTGATGCTATAACATCAAGATTTACTGCCAACCTCCGCTATCACTTAATTCGGTCGCTATCATATCGTCTAATGACAAGAGCATGAGTTTGTGGCTCGCCATGGCTTATTTTTAAACACTAACAACAAAAAGACAACTCAGACACTAAACACACCAAAGCACATACAAGACGAGATGGCTGATGTGTGAAGCCACTTTCCCTTTATTACACCGTGACCACTATGTTCAACATCATGTATTTCACGTTGAGCGGCTTGCACCAGCTGGACAATACGCTCACTACATATTCCAATGCCACTTAACTGTGACAAATGTCTAACAAGACTCTCACACCTACGTGACACATCTCGCCGTCTGTTAGGCTGGTCAAGATCAAGTAGCAGCCTAGACAAACTACCACTGACGTGGTCACGAACGAACTCGGTGTCGTCCATATTCAAAATTAACTGTGAGGTCACCATGTGTTTGGGACTCCCTAACAAAGTGATAAGTAATATCATGTAAAATGACACCGACGATTTTTTAAAGTCGTATTGACTATATGTATGCTCATTTTGGCTTGTGTTCGCTGGCTAGTGGTCTAGGGGGACCTATGACTTCGATAGTTGAAAATGGGGAATATGAATCCAAAATGTTGAGTTCCATAGTTGAAAATGTGGAGTTTGAAAGTTGAAAATGTGGAGTTCAATAGTTGAAAATGTGGAGTTCGAAAGTTGAAAATGTGGAGTTTCAGGGGTGAGCAAATCCATTTTGAATCCAGTGGTCCCCGGACCAGTAGCAAAAACAATTCAGTGGTCCTGCAACTTGGTCTGGTGGTCCTCCTTTCCCCCCATTTTTTTTGTAAATTGTAATAAATAAAATCACGAGCATAATCAACATTCGCTTTAATTTCAATAAAAATCAAGCGTAGTGATGTTGGGGTGATGTATTTCTATTGTCCTGATGCGCGTTGCGCTTCCGTTACACTGTTTATTCGCGTAAAGAGATTATCGCAACTTGGTCTAACATTAGCATAAATGATGACACCATTTTTACCTAACATGCAATGAACTAAAGGACAATTCGCATGCGTACATTGGCTGTGTTTCGTATTTACACGTGCTGGTTGCGTTTGACTGGACTACACTTGCAGTCAACTCAACACCAATGTAATCATTACGACCATGATTTCATTTCTCTTGATGACAAGACATCGATTTCAACACCATTTCAGAGGAACAGAGTGAAGAGGTCTAAAGTGTTCCGATTGTATAACTTAAAGTTTAAGTTAAAACGAAGTTCACATGCCCCGTCCGTGAAAACGAGTGCATAAGTGCATGGAGCCAGCGGTTTTCGAGGACATAGGACATCGAAACAAAAATGACCTTTCTTAAATGTAAATTTTCCTATTCGTAGCGGCATTGTTTTACAGCTACCGGGAGATCTGTGTGACACATCAAGCACGTGGCTCGATAGGGCTTCATGACACGCCAGAAAAATCGCAATGGGGTTTGAATCAAAACAATATTTTTCACATAAATTCCCGCCAATGGATACGTTTGATCACAAAAATTGCGTCGTCAGTTTATTTTAAATAGTGTTACTAGTACCAAATCAAGAAAATCTACATTAAAATACATGTAGTACGCAAGGCACAGCAATCAAAAAAGATTTCAAAGAATCGAACATCGACTCTGCGAGGGTCGCAAAAAAAATGGCGTTCGGCCGAGTTTGGGTCATCTGCTTTTCTATCCTTCCTTTATACTTTGATTTGCAGTTATTGAATCGCTAAAATAAGTTGAAATTGCTTTCAATCAGATAAATAGGTCCCAATCGAACTTATTTGACCAGTCATCAAAACGAAAAACCATGAATATTTCGACTCTTCACACAACGAGAATACAGATCGTCAGTGGACGCCATTTTCTAAATTGCGGAGCAAAGCATTACACAATAAACTATCAGTTTGCGTCTCATTATAAACCTTTATTCAAAAACTGGGTTCGTCAGTTTAATTTTACGTATACTTAATCACAAGAACAGACATCAGAATGAAACAGACCGTCATAATTTTGCAGTGTAGAGCGAACAAAAATTCATGTTCTCCTGACACATTATGAAAGACGCAATTCAATGAAAATCACCTAAACGCGATAGCTGAAAATAGATTAGGAATAAAAAGATCACCGGCAAGAAATATTGCTTATTGAGAATACACTGACATTTCAAAGTAGCTGTATACTTTACGGCCGATTCAGGCTAGTTTCTTCGTCGAAGACGACACCACCGTACCCACTCTTTGAGGGGACGCTACAGCTGGTGTGACGTCATCAACAGCGAACGCCAGCGCAACGCGCATCCTACCAGCTAATCCCCTCGTTCGCACATTTTGACAAGAGCGTTTCCGACCGATTGATGGAGGGACAGTGTTTCCACATTGTGCTGGACTATTTTGCCAGCTGTTTTCTGACAAAATCATATCTCAAATGATTAGCTATAGTCATTCAAAGAACCTGCTCTTTATGCAGAACAAAGTTGACTCAATGCAGCAGACGATCGACCACTGCTGTGTGAGCTCTATTCAATTACTGTACTGTCTATAGAAACAGCATGATCGGCAACTACAAGTCACTTCAGCAATACTGGGTACCCCTATTGACCCTGTTGCGTGAAAGATGATGTAAGTGGCAGTGGAAGTCACCTGATACCAAATATGACCGAGAATGATGGCAGTGCAGGACTGGCAACGTTGTGTACATGCTTACGGGTATCGGATTGCGCACTTTGCTATCTTTTTGTGTCTGTTATTTTTGATTATCTACTGGTCCGTCGGACCAGACAAAGTGAAAAACTAATGGTCCGCGGCAAAAAATCGATGGTCCCGGACCTCGGACCACTGGATTTGCTCACCCCTGAGTTTGATAGTTGAAAATTGGAAGTTTGAAAGTTGAAAATGTGGAGTTCGATAGTTGAAAATTGGGAGTTCGAATATTGGCCTTGATTACGCGCCATAATAGTGAAATGCTTACCATCTTGGATGATTAAAACATGTAAAGGAAACTTTCCTGAATCCAAACTTTGACATATTCTGTACCGTCATGTATTTTCCCTGTATGCTATCTAAACGAAATTACTCATAATAGTTTGTTATGATAGGTTGGTCAAAGAAATAGAGATAGAGAAAGTTCCAATTTCCATTTATGGTCAACTTAGTAAGGATAAAATAAAATTACTTTTGAGGAAAAAATAGAGTGGTCAATTAAAAAAGTGGTCAAAGTGATAGGGCTTTTATGGTAAAGCTGGGCTATAAGATTCCTCATGTTCTATTTATAGCAATTATGCAATCTGTGTAAACAGAGCAATGAAAGTGTTACATGATTTCTTATAATGCTTTTGATGACCTTGAACTTCATAAGCTGCAAACATTTGTCTCTTCATTGTGCTTTCTCTGAGTACCTACAGTCTCAACTTATTCAACAGAACTTACTTGCAATGTTAATTTGAAAATGTGCGAGGTTAATAGGATGAAAATACTGATAAAGATAACAATGGAAGATTCTTTATAACCTGACAGATATGCTGTTTTTTAGCTCACATTTGGTTTTACCAATGTGAGTTTATCGTATAGGCTGAAGTCGATGGCGTCTGTATGTATTTGTGTATGTATGTATGTATGTACAGTATGTCCGTCAACATCAAAAACACGCAAACCGCTGCACGTTTCAGCTTGGTATTTGGTGTGTGGATGCATCCTGGGCTATAGATGGGATTTTGTTCAAATGAAGTCTGCATTGCCAAAATTATGCAAATGAGCTTACAAAATGTGAAAATGATTAAGAATTAATAACTCAAGAACCGCTTTTTGATTGCTTTGAAAATTTGTGTGCAAGTACCTTAGGTGAACCTTATACAGTTTTATGAATATTGTGAAGATATCCTTAATTTTATATTTTTGCTGAATTTTTGTGATTTTTTCTCATTTTCAGTAAAAATTCTTCTTCTCTGAAACCACCAGCCCAATGGCTCTCAAATTTGAGTTGGATCTTTGCGAGGGTGTTACTCTCTTAATTTGTTGAAATTATGACAAAATTGGGAAAATTACTATTTTTGTGCAATTTTGTCACTTTTGGTCAAAAAATCTTAGACAGTATTTCCTTTTTAAAACCCCCTGGACAGACAGCTTTCATATTTGGTACACAGACGTACAGAGATGACAATAGTTAGATATGTGGAAATTGTCCTGAAATATAAAAAATTGTATTTTTAAGACAATATTGTCATTTTTGGTCAAGAAAACTTTATCTCAACATTACTTGTTTGATAGCTTTGTAATTTGGTATAAAGTCCCTTGTTGATAGCTTTGTAATTTGGTATAAAGTCCCGAAAGATGTTATTAGATAAATTTTCGCTCAAAGTGTTGGGAAACCCCAAATTTGTATATTTTAGGTACTTTTCTCAGATTGTGACCTTAAATGACCTACACCAACCCAGGATATGTTGTGAGACAATTTTGAAGGCTGTGAACATAATTTTGTCATATTTGGTACCAATTTGTAGGAAAATTTGATCCAGAAAACAAAGCTGAGGTGATTTTTTTCATTTTGGACCAATTTTTGCAACTTTTCTATGTAAGACATACAAGAACTGATGAGAAATTTGGATCCAGGATAATTCCAGATGTTGTAATCACCGCCCACAGTGGAAGGCATTTCACTATCTGTAACTAACTTAAGTGCTGTTTACATTAGAATGATAACACTCATGGCATTAATTAAAAATCTCCAAGGTTGTAAATGTACTTCCTGTCATTCGGTCTTATGTAATACCAAGGGTGGAACATTTGATATTCAGGAGGGGGTAGGGTCTAGAAGATCGATGATGCAGCATTACTTTTTTACCAGATCCCTTGTGCATTTTTTGCCCACTCCCACATTTTCTTTTTATCAAGCCTTCTCTGTTTTTTGTTGTTGACATTTGCTTATGTATTTAGGATCTGCTTGTCCCATTGCTTAGAAGTTGATATGCATGTTCCTAAAGATGACCTCCAGTACCTAAGTTGGAGACCTTATTTGCTTTTGTCATTCTTGTTTTTCTTGGTTTAAATATTTCTCCAATGGACCAATTCAAACCGAATGTGAGCACATAGTGTCCTTGACGGTATTTTTATGATGTAATCTTGATAAGCAAGGCATGTTTACTTTAATTAGAATGTAATTAATTCTTGTTTATATTATAAGCAGTAGTATCAAGTTGACCAAGCTGATATTGATAGGTAGGTCGGCTGTTGGAGGTTAAAAGCTGTAAAAATAAATGTATGTATGTATGCATGTCTATCTGTCTGTCTGTCTGTACGTATGTATGTATATATGTATGTATGTATGCATGTATGTATGTATGTATGTTAGTATGTGCAGATGTATGTCCGTCCACATTAAAAACTCCTAAACCGCAGCACCTACCATCTTAGTATTTGGTGTACAGGTGCACCCAGGGGTGGAGATGTGAATTTGTTCAAATGAACATGTCAGTGTCAAAAATATGCAAATGAGGAAAAAAAAGGGAAAATCCTGCAAATTGCTAAAACTCTGTAACCACTGCCCAGATTTGGTTGAAACTTGGTATGCAGGTTCTTTATAGTGACTTTATAGTTACATTTCTTCAAATTGTGGTGAAATTTTGAAAGTTGTATTTTTTGGGCGCTTTCTTATTTTGGTCAAAAAATCTTCTTTTCTTAAAGCCTTCATCCCATTGCCTTGAAAACTTGTATGTATGATCCTAGGGTTGGCCTTTGTCAGATTTGTTCAAATTGTGGTGAAATTTTCTTATTTGTATTTTGGGGGCAATTTTCCCCATTTTTTTGTTAAAAACTCATTTTCCTCCCAAAGTATTTGTTGGATTGCTTTAAAACATAATAGTCTTGATCCTAGGTTGTTTTCTGTCAGATGTGTACGTAAAAGTCATTATGAGATGGAGCATTTCATATTGCTGGGTATAAGATAAATTTAGACTTGCAATGGAATTTTCTTAGTATTCAACCTGTAACAATGCAATGTCATGTGTTAGTCAGGTGGCTTAACAAAAATATCGTTACACGGATGACAAAAGTGCCAAATTTGCTACAGATGTTCGCATATATGTGTAGATCAATGTTAGCTATTGCTCCAAAAATTTGGGCCACCGGAAAGGCTCGATGACGTCATAAATTCAAAATGGCCGCCATTATAACGCTTAAACATGGTAAAATACGTCTAATTCAGGCAGTTTTCAATATTTTTTGAATAAACCGACACAAACATCCCAAATTACAAATACAACATAAAATTGATGCAAATCAATTATTATGATGACGTCATAAAGCCAAAATGGCTGACCGAATTCAAAATATCCCCCATATTATCGTTTAATAATGTTTCAAATTAAGCGTGTTTCCAGCATTTTATCACCTGTACTGAAATTAACACCCAAATTACAGACAAAACATATAATTGATACAAATTCATCATTGTGATGACGTCATAAACCAAAATGGCGACCGAAAATTAAAAATGACCTATTAGGCCAGGAAGAAAAAATAAATTGTTCATCGGAATCGCCGCTTCTATTTTGGCATATTTGGAAATTTTTTTTTTTTTTCGATCGCGGCAAATTCTTACTTCCGCATTACAAATATTTTTAGTACTGCCGATGGTGGCGCCCTACACTGTGTCGGGTTTTCGCGGGCACGGGATTTTGAATTAGACTTCATTCGTGTTCGGACTTAGTTGTCCGCCAACACGTTGTTACGGTGGCCCAAAACTACCTGTTCTCCGCATTCAAAGTCTGCGTCGCATTCAATTGTTTTTCTCTCACATATGTCTCCGCATTCAAAGTCTGCGTCGCATTCAATTGTTTTTCTCTCACATATGTCTCCGCATTCAAAGTCTGCGTCGCAATCAAATGTTTTTCTCTCACATAAGCTTATGTCTCCGCGTTCAAAGTCTGCGTCGCAATCAAATGTTTTTCTCTCACATATGTCTCCGCATTCAAAGTCTGCGTCGCAATCAAATGTTTTTCTCTCACATATGTCTCCGCATTCAAAGTCTGCGTCGCATTCAATTGTTTTTCTCTCACATATGTCTCCGCATTCAAAGTCTGCGTCGCATTCAATTGTTTCTCTCTCACATATGTGTCCGCATTCAAAGTCTGCGTCGCAGTTAATTGTTCCTCTCCTAGATGGGCCACAGGCGGCCAAACACTATTAATAAGCTTATTATTGAGTTTTTCTCAGTTTTCTCTATCAGTTCTTCTCCTTTCTTCACGCTCTGACTGATCGTAGGAAATAAAAATAAATTACTTTATAGCCTAACCTAGCCTCTTGACTCTTTATTTATTTTACACCCCATTACAAGGACGTTTATCTCTCATACACACACATCTTGTAATTAATTAGTCAACATGACTAATTATGCTAATCCGTGGACTTATCAGGGATTTTATAGGTTAGTCAACATCGCGAAAGATAGGAAAGGTTACTAAAACTCCTTTTTCATTTACATCTCTATCTTTCCATGTTGACCAACCCTTGATAAGTCCACGGATTAGCATAATTAGTTGTGTTGACTAATTAATTACAAGATGTGTATATGAGAGATAAACATCCTTGTAATGGGGTGTAAAATAAATAAAGAGTCAAGAGGCTAGGTTAGGCTATATAGTCATTTATTTTATTTACTACGATCAGTCAGAGCATGAAGAAAAGGAGAGGGACTGATAGTGACAGAGAAAACTGAGAAAAACTCAATAATAAGCTTTATTAATAGTGATTGGGCCGCCTGTGGATGGTCGTCGCAGTCAATGATTTTGTCACCAACACATGAAGGCGTTGGCAAGTTTTGGTGAGCGTGACCCTCGCTCCATGACCCATGATTGCATCCGGAAAAAGTATCACTCTTTTAGTGTTCGTGATCGCGAAAAGCTCATTTTTGAAGGTATGTGACACAGTAATTTATTGTATTGTAAGCTTATGGGGTTAATGATCTAGCCAAGGGGGTAGCTGCTCACCAGTATGGGCGCATCATAATGGTCCCACATGAGCGCCCGAATGTAAAACGGCAGCCCGTCCCACAACTGCCAATACATCCAGGGCTAGACGGTGGCTAGATCATTAACCCCATAAGCTTACAATACAATGAATAACTTTGTCACTTACCTTCGAAATAAAATGAGCTTGTCGCGATCACGAACACTGAAAGAGTGATACTTTTCCGGATGCAATCATGGGTCATGGAGCGAGGGTCACGCTCACAAAAACTTGCCAGCGCCCTCATGTGTTGGTGACAAAATCACTGACTGCGACGCCCATCTAGGAGAGAAACAATTGAATGCGACGCAGACTTTGAATGCGGAGACATTTGTGAGAGAAAAACAATTGAATGCGACGCAGACTTTGAATGCGGAGACATATGTGAGAGAAAACATTTGATTGCGACGCAGACTTTGAATGCGGAGACATATGTGAGAGAAAAACATTTGATTGCCACGCAGACTTTGAATGCGGAGACATATGTGAGAGAAAAACATTTGATTGCCACGCAGACTTTGAATGCGGAGACATATGTGAGAGAAAAACATTTGATTGCGACGCAGACTTTGAATGCGGAGACATATGTGAGAGAAAAACATTTGATTGCGACGCAGACTTTGAATGCGGAGACATATGTGAGAGAAAAACATTTGAATGCGACGCAGACTTTGAATGCGGAGACATATGTGAGAGAAAAACAATTGAATGCGACGCAGACTTTGAATGCGGAGACATATGTGAGAGAAAAACAATTGAATGCGACGCAGACTTTGAATGCGGAGAACAGGTAGTTTTGGGCCACCGTACGTTGTTGTTACGTCTGAATTTGGCGAATCACGACGCAAAGTGGGTCGATTTGGCCAGAAATTTGCTCGTTTGTAAAGGTTAGTACATGTCACATGAGTATTAATTTGATCGCCAACATTCGACGTGATGGCCAACAGTTAGTTCCAGAGACGCTGTTCAGTGCAGTGTTTGTCCTGATATTACGTTCGGCGATTTGTTCAACAAGATCGTGACAGCAGATGGACGGTGCATCCGATTGAATGAAAATTGCATCGAAAGTATAAAATTTACGGCAATGACAAAACACATGGTTGCGTCGATGTTAAAGTACGATCTGAATGATGACTCACAGTCGCTTGGTGGGCTATTTATTTATTTATTTATTATTTATTTATTTGCTGCATCCCTTTTAGATCAGGGGCTCACTAAATAAAACATTAGGAGCTGCAAACACTGATGAAAAAATAAATTTCAAGTACAGAGAGAAGAAGCAGAAAAAAAACAAAACAAAACAAAAAACACAGCAACAATAATAATAAAAACTAGAATGCTAACAGCTAGTACAAAAAATTCCTTCTCTTGTCTATAGCTTCGACTAAGAATTGTTTAAAAATAATATCAATTTTGTAGCTTAATTCAGGGTTGTAGTTTTCAGTTGAATCTCCTAAATACAAACAAATCAACCCTTTTCTTTCAATGAAATCTTTATATAAATTCATTTCTTTGTCATTCAACAGAATTTCTTCTGTCTTAGCCATTAATTTATTTCTTTCAGTTGAGAAGTGTTGACATTTAAACAAGAAGTGTTCTAATGTCTCATCTTCTTTACCACAACATGGACAGGTATAATCATCCTCTCCATTTTCCCATCGTCTCGTTTCACATTTTAACCCCAGAGTACATGACCTTGCTTTGAACTTTAATTGGGCACCTTTAAAATCATTCATAGTTTTCAAATATGATTCACATTTTAATTTCTTTTTAAATTTTTGGTAGTGAGCTAAGGTGGATTTTTTGGTTGTGTTGTCTCTCCATGTCTTTTCATCATCATCTAAAATGATTTCTTTAATGCGTTTGTCTGTGAGGTTGTGGATAGTTGTGATATTTAACTTAGTCTGTATATTGCTGACAGATTTTGGCCAGTTCCAACACAACTTCTCATTCTGCCCTGCCTGTGAATTAATTAAACACATGTGATTAAAAATTTGTTTGGTCCATCTGGAGTTGACCATATTATGTAATCTTTTGTAATATTTCAGTTTCATGATATTTAGTTTACTTCTCATTGTATTCCAGCCAAGGTCACCAAGTACTGCTTCATTAGCAGTGTGTCTGCAGGCCTTTAAAATAAATTTGCAAACCAAGCGTTGCATTCGCTCAAGACTTTCTAAGTCTGTTGTGCTGAGAACGAGTAGTTCCCCAGCATACTCAATTGATGGACGCATTATGTGATTCCACAAGGAAAAGCCATAATCAATTCTATTTATATCTCCATGGTTACCAAGAATTGCCTTCATCAGAGGAAATAAATTATCAAATTTTTCAGAGATTTTCACAAAATGAGTGTGGTCAGATAGGTTGCGAGATATCCAGTAGCCAAGGTACTTATATTCAGTTGCCTCTTTTATCTTCAACTCCCCAATCATCCACTCTTTCTGTTTATCAACTTTCTTATTTACTATTAGAATATTAGATTTTTCTTCATTGATTGACATTTTCCATAATTTACAATATCTATTTGCAATACATAACATGGAATTCATTTGTTTTTCATTTGGCGCTAATAGAACTACATCATCAGCAAAAAGAGGCCACAGATAAGTTCAGAATCAATACTGACACCAAGAAATGATTCATTTCATAATTTCTTGAATTCATTGATGTATATTGCAAATAGAATTGGTGCTAAAACGCATCCCTGTCTGAGACCTTCATTTTGATCAAAATAATCAGTGTCAATATCACCAAAAGAGACTTTGCTTTCATGTGATGTGATATGTGTGTTTTATCACACGCCAGAGCTTCCCTTTGATCCCATTATTCCATAGTGCATACCAAAGTCCCTCTCTCCAAACACTCATATGCTTTTTTGAAATCTAAAAAAGCCATGTATGTATGTTTATTGTTGTGTTTGCGAATTGAAGCTATTCCCTTTAGGATGAAAATTTGATCAGCTGTTCGTCTATTTTTTCTGAACCCTCCTTGAACTTCACCTAGGGTATTACTATTTTCAACTATATTTGTTACTTCTTTCTCAATTATTCTGTATATATTTTACCAATTACTGAACTCAATGAAATTCCTCTATAGTTATTCAGATTCCTTGAGTCACCCTTTTTAGTCCCCGCGGACGAAGTCCGGCGGGGACTTATAGATTGGGTCCCGTCCGTGTGTCCGTCCGTCCGTCCGTCCGTCCGTCCGTCCGTCATCAACAGTTTCTCAGACACTGCTAAACTAATTTTGTTCAAACTTGGCACAAAGGCAAAGCACTATGACCTACAGATGCACGTCGATTTATTTTGTGATACGATCCAATATGGGCGCGAGGCGGCCATTTTATTGCAATTTTTCATGTCTTTGGACTGTAACTCACACATCCTTGAGCACATTCTGCTCAAACTTGGCACAAAGGCATAACATTATGGCTTTCATATCCATGTACAATTATTTTGCGATATGTTTCAATATGGGCGCGTGGCGGCCATTTTGTTGCGATTTTTCATGTCTTTGGACCATAACTCAGACATCCTTGAGCACATTCTGCTCAAACTTGGCACAAAGGCATAACATTATGGCTTTCATATAAATCTCAAATTATTTCGCGATATGTTTCAATATGGGCGCGTGGCGGCCATTTTGTTGCGATTTTTCATGTCTTTGGACCATAACTCAGACATCCTTGAACAGATTCTGTTCAAACTTGCCACAAAGGTATAACACTATGGCCTACATATGCATGTCAAATTATTTTGTGATACAATCCAATATGGCCACGAGGCGGCCATTTTGTTTGCGATTTTTCGTGTCTTTGAACCATAACTCAAAGATCCTTGAACCGATTCTGTTCAAACTTGACACAAAGGCATAACACTATGTCCTACATATGCATGTCAAATTATATTGCGATACAATCCAATATGGGCGTGAGGCGGCCATTTTGTTGCGATTTTCATGTCTTTGAACCATAACTCAGACATCCTTGAACCGATTCTGTTCAAATTTGGCACAAAAGCAAAACATGTCCTTCATATGAACACCAATGTACTTCGTGATATGATCCAATATGGCCGACAGGCGGCCATATTTTTGCGATTTTTTCATGTCTTTGAACCATAACTCAGACATCCTTGAACCGATTTGGCAAAACACAATGGCATACATATGCATGTATCAATTAAGCTTGCGATAGGATCCAATATGGCTGCAGAACTGCCATTTTGTTGGAATTTTGCATGTCTTTGAATCGTAATTCATAGGTCATTACACCCATTTTGTCCAAACTTGGCACAAAGATCAAGCACTATGGCATACATATACATGTCAATTTACTTCGTGACATGTTCCAATATGGCTGCCAGATTGTCATTTTTTTCCAATATCGCTGTCAGATGGTCATTTTTGGATTTTTTCATGTCTTTGAGGCTTAATCATATGCAAATATTCTTTAACCAATGTTGTTGAGACTTTGTACAAAGATAAAGTACTATGGCATACATATGCATGTCTACCGGTACGTGTCTATGTGCTATGATCCATATGGTCAATAGACAGCCATTTGATTAAAATTTTGGTGTGATTTTTTTATGTCTTTGAAACATAAACATAAACATAGGTCACTGTCCCTCGATGGACTGATTTTGTTCAAACGTGATACGAAGATAAAATACTATGGCTGCATTCTTGTGCACATTAATTTGTTTCATTATATGATCCGAAATGGCTGATTACAACAACATACCCGATCCCATACCATTTCGAAAATTCCACCAAACAATGTGTATAGTATGTGCCATCATGACACTGGAGGCAGTAAGGGCATCGTTATGTGTGATGTAATCAAAAGTTCCTTGAGTGGTCATTACCGGCAGAGATGAGTCATTTATTGAACGTTCCTCAGATTACTTTATTATGCAAGTCACAGGCCTGATGCACCCGTTGCATCAATGTCATTCCACAGCTACCTAGACCACAGCTACCTAGACACCAAAGATTATAACAAAATGGACAAGCGGGGACTGTGTCATCAACGATGACTTGTTGTATAATGGTATAATAATATTTCTTCCCCAGTCTCTTGGCACAACCTCTAAATTGATGCATAAATTAAACAGTTTTGTTAAGGAATCAATTATAACTTCTCCACCCCCTTTAATGATTTCATGGGTTATTTCATCAGGACCACAAGCCTTATTATTTTTTAGATTTATGATAATATTACTGATATTTTCTCTAGAAATCTGTATTTTATCCATATTTTTTGCTGAGTCTTTCTCAAAAATATCCACAGACTCAATTACTTTCGTTTCAAAGGACTTAGATTCTTGGTACAATTTATCATTTTGATCTAAATTTTGTTGGTTCCGTTCACCTAGATGTTGCCAATAGTTAACCAAAACTTTTTTAACTTTGTCTTTATCAAGTATAAGATTTGATTCTTGGTCAAGAACTACAGTTGTGTATGATCTTTGTTTTGTTCCTCTCAGTAATGACCAGTACTTGCGATTAGATTTACCCCCTGATTTTGCAACATCCACACACTGTTTTACTTTAAATTCAACTTGTTTCTTTTGAATTAATTTTTGAGCATTCTGTTTATCTTCTAAGTATTGCTGCCACAGTATCTGACCTTCATTATCATTATTATTATTATCCCTATCATTATTATTATCTGCGGTTTGACTCCTTTCGTTCATTTATTGCAGTTTTAATTTCTTTATCAAACCATGGCCTTGTAGTACTTTTGATAATTTTCTTGCCAATAGCTTTATGACAAGCAGTGACAGTATTATCTAACCAGTGCTTCCAAATTTTATCACAGGCAGTCTGTTTATTGTTTTCACTAGTAGCTAACTTGACAACATCATTAAAAGACTTAAAATTTAATGCAAGCTCATTTTGAACTTAAAATTTAATGCAAGCTCATTTCATATATAATTCAATCAATCAATCAATCTTTTATTACTCAACACACACTGACAGAGTGTGTGGTATGGTACATTTCAGATGAAAGAACAACATGCCCAAACTTAACACTATTCTATCCATAGACGAGAGTACAGAAGCGAGAACACCTCAAGTTGGGGTGTTTCTCGTTCTGTACACTCGTCTATGGGTCGAATAGTCCCAGAGCTGAATAGCCCACAAGTGACTTTGGATGACTATATAACTTCACTCCGATCACAATACAGTGTTGTTAGACCATTATGTAAAATGTGTATATATAGACAGTGGTAAAGAGGCCAAAACATGGGGTCAAAGTAAAATGAAAAAACTCAGATGCTAGGTCCCACAGGACAATATTAAAGGACTGAATTTGTTGAATTTCAGTGATTTGCTGTACATTTCAGTTTTATTCTGAGAGAATGTTGAAATGCTCAGAATATGTTGTGCAAACACTAACTGTGAATGTAATGGCCTATGTTATTGTTGGGAAATATAGTAGGCCTATTGAATTCAGTTACCAGTATCAGTGTTTCTTGTCTGAGATATTTCTGGTAAAAAGGGAAACAATTATCTTGCCTTGTCTGCATCTGTGCAAAAATGCCAGAGGATCGCGTTTACCTTCGCCTAAAAAAAAATAAAAAATTTTCGCTCGCCGCTCCTGGGACTTGGTCCAAAAAATCCGATGAACAGATTTTTTTTTTCTCTGGCCTTATGAAGTTCACTGTGCTTAGTACAATAGCCAATTTACGTGACAAAATAATAGTTTAAAGGTAATGTACAATTTGTCTTGATAATCCATAAACTCAAAATAAATCATAAATGTACTAAAACTTAGCCAATAAGCTCAACACAAATTACAAACTATTATGAAATTATTTATTTTTAACAATGACCTCTGTCTGAAAAACTGAACCAATATAAAGGAAATAAAGGCATCTTTACCCATCGGTTCTACCTTTGAAAGTGTTACTATATAGTGAGTAGATCAATAGTGATGTGATTTCATGATAATGAAAAACATGGCGAGAAACCGGTGAATAAATCATGCCTTGACCCTGGTCATGTGACCTTGGTCCCTGAAAAAAGATTTATGTTTGTGATTTTGGTCTTTTGCTTCCTTTGTTTCAGAAGCCTTTTTCGTTTGAATTTTCTTAGATTTTTATGTCTCGGTGTGTGGTGACATAGTTTTGTGCTACAGTAGTTCTCTTTTGGAGGATGTGCCGGCCTGAAAAGACCGTTTGGTCAGGGTTTTATGAACGAAGAGAAGACTATTTTTTGCTTTTTGAATCTAGTTTAGCTTACTTTTTTGCAGCTTTTCGTGAATTTTATGAAAAGCGTCTTTGCCTTTCGTTGTTCATTACCAGACTGGTTAGGAATTCAAAGATGAAGGAAACTGCAAAAACGTGACCAGACGAGTTTTGCTGTTTGGAAACCCAAAACATAAAAAAAATAAAAAAACACCAGGAAGAACATAAGCAGAAATGGAAGGTTAAACAAAGATAAGAACTCAGAAAGATTCTCAGATTCATCAACAATCTTGCAAATCAAACCTTAATCAAAGTAATAAGTAAGGCTTGAAATTTATTCCCACTCCGGAGTGCCTCTACAGAAAAATTGTCGTATGAGATATCAACAAATTTATTCGCTTCATGAGATTGTACGATATCGTGAGAAACAATCAATCAATCAATCAGACATCTGTTCTAAGATAAGTCCATGGTCGACACTACTAACTGCGGAAAACCCAAAAATTGTAAAACTGTCTCGAAGCAACTTAGATCGATAGAGGAAATTCCATTCGCAACCCACATCAGAAAGAACATGACTCTGGCAGAAAAGACTGCCCTGAACAATCTGTCTAAAAACAATAAAATCTCAATGAAACCCATCAATAAAGGATGAGGCATAGCAATTGTGAATAAGATAAATGACATTAAAGAAAGTTATAGACAGCTGCGAAATGTTCACTATTACACTTGGCGACATTGACTATACAGTGGATATTGTATACGAAATCATTTATCTGCGACAAGAAGATCATTGACGAGGTGATTTACAGTTTCCCCATACCCATAAGTAGAATAATTTGTACACCACGATGGTATTTCCTGCCAAAAATACACAAAACCAAAGCAGAAGAAACAATCATCACCCAACGTCTCAATAGAAATGGCTGCTCGAGCCCAATAAAACAAATGTCGGAATTTCTAGACCTTGTCATAAAACCAATCGTCCAAAACGACATATATATGCCAGGGACACAAAAAACTTTATTCTCTAGTTAGAACCAATTAAAAAAACAAGCAAACTCTATTCTGGTAACATTAGTCGTGATATCAATGTAGAAAAACATGCCAAAAATGAAGCCATAAATGCAGCGACCGTAGCGTTGGACTCTGAAACAGTACCTGCCAACTGATATGATACAAAAAACCCACCATCAATATATTTTAATTCAACTGAGAAAAATACAAACGAATCTATGGATGCAGTATGGGCTCACCAGAAATAGCTGATATCACATACCATGAAACGGAGAAAGTTATATTAAATCCCAAATCCGGTCAAATATTCGTAGGGAAATTTAAAAGGTGACATGTTCATGGTTTACACAGGAATCGAACATCAACTTCTAACATTCAGAACATTTGTCGAGGAGTGCAACACCCTGTACTGTACGTTCAACTTGGGAATTCATAATTGAACATTCTATCAACAAAATCTCATACCTTGACACAATCGGGAGAGATGGCTCGATTTTAAAACCCACACAAAACCATCTGACGATATTTATCTGCCTTTGACTTTCAAATGCTTCACTGAAGGTGAATTACTCAGATATGTACATGCAACAACAATATGGACTTCATAAAAAGGTCAATTTCTCAACGCAAAATCTTCAACAAAGAGATTACAAAAAGAAAGACATAGCTTGTATAAAAAAGAATGTAACAAAACGTCAGCCATCCTTCATTAACAAAAGTAAGAGTAATGATGTAACAAAGTACTTGTCAGCACAACCTCATCAAAACCAGCCTAATCAAACAATGTGATAAGATTCTGGAAAATTATGAAGGGCGATTAAACGCTGGTCATGGTTTTCCAGAAAATCTATAATAACGTACAAAAGGAAGAAAAACATACAATATATCCTCCTTCAAGCAAAATTCAAACACAAGGAGAGTACAAATGAACGGTCTGAGCAACAATTCACGCAAAAATCTGACCAAAACATAAAGATTTTAGCATCTCTCTTTGATGAACAATGGCTACCATTAAACTGAGCATGTGGGAATACAAAACCATTCAAGTGACTGAAGAAGGGACCCACTTTGGCCCGAAACGCCGCTAGGAGGAATAACCAACATAAAACCTTATTTCCGGGACCAAGGTCACATTACGAGGGTCAAAGCACTATCGATTCACTGGTTTCTCACCATTTTCCCTTATCACCAAACCACATTGATCTACTTACTATACCGTATCACAAGCAAAGGTAGAACCAGTGTGTGAAGTTGCCTTCATTTCCTTTATATCGATTCGATTTTTCAAACACAAACCATATTTAATAATCAATAATCTCATAAGAGTTTGTTACTTGTGTTGAACTTATTGGCTAAGTTTTGATACAGTTATCTTTTATTTTAAGTTTATGGAATATTAATACAAATTGTACATTACTTTTATGCTATCATTTTGTCACGTAAATGGGCTATTGTACCAAGCATAGTAAACTTCATAATCGTCCATTTTGTAACTTTCGGTTGCCATTTTGGTTTTATGACGTCATCTTAATAATTAATTTGCATCAATTATCTGTTTTGTCTGTAATTTGGGGTGTTAATTTCAGTTCAGGTGATAAAATGCTGAAAACAGGCTTCATTAACTGTGTTTTAACATTTTTAGACAATATTACGGCGGACATTTTGAATTTGGTCGACCATTTTGGCTTTATGACGTCATAATAATAATTAAGTTGCGTCAATTCAATGTTTTATTTATAATTGAGAATGTTTGAGTCAGTTTATTTACAAGAATAGTGAAAACTGGCTGAATAAACTGTATTTTACCATTTTTAAGCAATATAATGGCGGCCATGACGTCATCTAGCCTTTCCGGTGGTCCAAATTTTTGGAGCAATAGCTAATTTTGATCTACACACATATGTGAACCTCTGTAGCAAATTTGGCACTTTTGTCATTCGTGTAACGATCTTGCTGTTTTTTGTTGCTAAGCCACCTGACTATGTGTACTAGTACTTAGTACAGGGTTTCATTAAGTTTTGAAGTAGGGGCTAGAATGGAAATTTAGGCGGCTTGCAGCTGCCATGACCACAAAGCGGTTGTCGTCGGGGGAGGGTCTGGGAGGGGGTGTTCCCCCTCCGGCCAAAGGCCGGAAACCCTGAAAACGAGCTAAAATTTACTTTTTACAGCTTACAGTCACTTGAATTTCTAGTATTTTCAGGAGAATTGTCAGCAGTGTTCCAGGGCAATTTGTGTTCATATCATAAAAGCCATTTTCCTGGGAGATTAGGCCTAAATATGATAATTCATAATTAAAAATGATAAAATGTGGTAATGTTGACTATAATTTGAACAAAGAAAACAAGTCTTTAGAGCCTCTATGCTTTTAGGAGGTAAACTATAATGATTCACTATTATTAATGATATAAATTTGATATGAAGATGATATTATACAGTGTTACATCTAGACAGGGGGATAGGGGATTCCCCCTCTGTTGAAATGTTGGCACCCCAAATTAATTTGTCAAGGACCACTCCCCCCTTCCATGAAATGGTGCCAGTCACACCTTCGAGGTACAAGTAGAACACATGAACTGGTGAAATGCCCCCGAAATTTTCTGGAAAAGGGGGAAAATCCCCCTTGTTGATGCCATCCTGGATGAAACACTCATAATGTTATGCTTAAAATTAAGAACCCTGATGTTTGGTATGGAAATCTGTAGATGAAGAACTTTGATACCACTGGAGAGGTAAAAAGGATAATTTATATAACGAATAATGATAAAAAATGACAATCATTACCATATTTCGCAAATAGAATCAAAGATCCTCAAGGTTGTTTGACTATATGGGTATGCAAAGTAAGAACCTTGATATAGGATATGAAATTTGTACGTTCAGAAGCGCACATTTGGATTTAACCTGACGATCGCTTTTGAAGTGAATTTAGAGGTCTGATCGTATTGTAACCACTCTGGGCGACGTTCTTATTGGCGTCGATAGACCGAAGAGCAGTACATATCATACGTCCAGCTGGTTAAACTCCTTCACAATTACGCCTACCGCAGTGCAACGCACATCGGCTTACTAAAATTCCAACTGTAATCGGAAAGTTTTTCGTGAGAAAAAAATCAGGTCATTGCCTTCGAAAACAGTTTACATCCACGTAATTATCCTTCTCTTGTTTCTTGGTCCACTTCAAAACGGAGGATCGTACAGCGAAGCTTAACTTGACCTTGCGATCGCTTCCGTCTTCATTTGTTCATCGACCATTTTGAGTTGAGCTAACGACGGCCGACAGGTGTAGTATGTGCACGTTTTCATTAGCGTATATAAAGGTCACCAAATAGGAATAAGCAATTCAGGTAGCCAATAGAATCGTCAATTGCAATTCCGATTTTTATTGAGGCAGTATACGCAAGACCGTGCTGCATCGTAGTACAAGGTGATCGTAGTAGTCGCTCGTCTTCTAAATTTTGTTTCACATAAAAGCCGTTGAAAAGTTTGATTACACAGCTTGTGAAACTTGTCCGTATCATTTCAGAAGGTAAAAAATATTTTAGCTATGAAAGAGTTCAATTTTCCAAAAAAGTAGCCGGCGAAATCGTGAGAGTAACCGGTCAATTTCGCCGGCTGCCGGCTCTTAATGAAACCCCTGACTTAGTATCTCTGTAAACGGGAGCACAGTGTCATTGACACTATTTTTTCCCTATTTTTCATTAAATAAGTAGTGTTTTTCAATCCAAACAAAGTTACAGCTTCCATGTTTGCAAAAAATGGTCAAATCGCATAAACT
This sequence comes from Ptychodera flava, assembly GCF_041260155.1. NCBI lineage: Eukaryota > Metazoa > Hemichordata > Enteropneusta > Ptychoderidae > Ptychodera > Ptychodera flava. Next base: position 43,749,787 of record NC_091934.1, read on the forward strand.
TTACAAAAATTGATCAATGTTCAAATTAATCAGACAATTGAGGGAAACTTGTATATGTTGAGTAACAGTGAAAGTTGTACATTTATTATCATACATATACATGTATGTGGCAACTTGGTAAATTGATATTGTTTAACCCCTGGGAAAACTGTTACCATTCTAGAGTGTTTTGGGGTACTTTAGTATAATTTAAATGACAAAGTCATTGTCAATTAAATATTGTTCACCTTTATATAGAAATCAACAGTGTCCAGATATCCCTGGATAGTCTTCCCAAACTACTACATGTACATTATGGTGCTTGAAAGCCTTTATCAGACGCAAACCATAGCCCTCTTACTTCAGCATTATTTTCACCCAAATTTTGTAGACTTCCACTCATTGGAAGACAGAGGAACATATCAACAGAACAGCTTTGTACGTAATGCCCCCGAAGGACCAGGTGAACCAATTTGACCAACCCAGTGGTCAGCCACCAACATGTGACCAGACAAATGGAATTCCTCAAACAACCTATGAGGTCAATGGTGGTCCACAAACGGTAGCTGTGGATGTTATGAATATGATTAATTATGACCAAAGGAGGTAAGATCTGTGATTGTCAAACAGCATTGTACATGACTCAATCTTTCAGGCTTTATGGGTACTCTTAAATTGACCAAACTCAGTATGGTCGAAAGTATAACCCACTCCAATTAACTTGCAAATCAAAATATCTTCTATCCATTTCATGTCATTTCATATCTAAATTATCTACATCTGGAGTTTCATAGAACAGAAAGTTTAAGTATTAGTGGAAGCAGAATCCAAGAACATCAACGCAGAGTCCCATAACTTTTGGTGTTAAGGGACACTATTTGACCTTTGACTTCACAAGTTTTACATAAACACGTGGAAAACAATACAGATTCACAATTTTTTCAAAAAATATGTTATTTTATCATGACTAAGCCAAATGGTGAAAGATGGCCAAAGTTTTGAATTTATTATATATGTGAAATCATCCTGAACTCAAATTTATATGTGCTCTGCGCTTTATGCATAGGATACGTATTTTTCTTTCTTGCTTTCCAGATTTGTTCTCAGAACCTGTTGTAATCTGCATGCAATCACACACGGAAGTGTCCAAAAGGCTATACTTTTGACTTTTATGAAATTTGATTAAAAAGGGTGTAAAATAATTTATTCACAAAATACAGGGATATATGTCCTCATACATCGTACACTTTAGCATTATTTGAGACGTGCACAATACATTGTTATTCAATGTAGTTAGATATAATAAAGCAAGGTATTTTGTGAATAACCCAAGGCTATATTTTTTTTAAAAACATCAAAATTACACATACTCAGTTACTATATTTTTGAGGATGACATGAACACAGAAGAGACATTGAAATTATTGAAATAATTCAACTTGTTTAAGTAAATTAAATTCTTCCCACATCTAACACCTGAGTTGTTTAGGTATTTTACTATTCAAGTCTATGATTATCTTGCTGATTTGTTCTGATCAGTCCCATACATGTAAATTGTGTGCATGTAAGTTAAGGTAATATGCACCTCGAAAGTGAAAGACTTAAACATCTCTCTTCTGGAAATATGCAGCTTTTGATAAGTCAGATGATCAAACAAGTATGTGTTATTTTTTTACATGTTCTTTCAGTCCCCAATCAGGGCGCAACACAAGTGCCAGGACAGATACAGTTTCAAAAGATCAAAACAACACTGATTGTAATGAAAGGGATGATGAAGGTATAATAATTGTCACTCATAGCTCTTTATCTGTGTGTGTCTAATATCTACTTATTCATCTAAACTAATCTAATCTATTAATTTAATCTAATCTTATTAATCTATCTATACATTCATATGCATATTTTAATCTCTTTATCATGTATCTATCGCTTTATCATGTATCTATGCATATATATATATATATATATATATATATATATATATATATATATATATATGGTATATATATATATATATATATATATAACACATCAAATCCTACACAAAGATCTTATCAAGAACAATGCATTAGACAAACTTGCACATGGAAAATTTAGGATGAGCCTACAGTACTTGCCTAGACTAAAAGGTGCCTTTTAATCTGAAGTTAAAGGCCTATGTTGACATCAGATTGTCTTGCAAGGAAATTAACTTACTCGATTACAATTTCAATTGAAAACAAAAGGCTATGACACCTCCATAATCCCCTTCAGGCCAGAACAAACTTGATCCCAGGGATCAAATCCCTGGCCTTTAAGAGTAAAGGTTAGGCAAAGCTGTAAATATTTCAATAGCTCAAGGACTTCTACGTTCAAAGCACTACTAAATATACAAATCTTTTCAATCTTTTAACAACAGATTGCATAGTCTGAATACATTGCAGATCATGTCGAATCTAAAAACAGGGTTTTCAGCAGATCATTGTCAAGCAAATGTTAAGATAGATTTAATCTTTCTGAATACTGATTTAAAACATATGTCCAACTGCAACAAATGGTACAAATGAAAATAGAGATAACTTATTTTCATTTCTGATATTCCGCAAAAGAGTGATCTGTCAGAATATAGCAACTGTGTGAACCTCAGCTTGGTATCATCTTAAAGTAAATTTAAAAAATAAGAAATAATGTAGTATTAGTTACTGCAGAGAGTTAGACAGATGATATTTATTATTTTTAGTTATAAGTTTTGTTGTTTTAATCTATAATATTACATTTATTTCAGATAATTCTGTACCTGCAATGGGAATGCAAGAAACTGAATCTCCTACAGGTGAATATTCTTTGTTACTTTTATTTCAAAATGCACATGTGCCCTCCAAATTTTTGCAATGCTAATAATGTTGAGAAGGAATGCACTTACATGTATGAATATCTTTTAATCATTGATGTATCATGTCAATTTATTCATAGATGATGGTGCATCTGCAGCTGCATCAGGATTGCAAGAACTGAATCTCCCAGCGTAAATATCTTTAGCAGTATTTCATTCTGATATGTTCATTTGTTATCCCAAGGCTCCTAATACCACTAGCTAATTTCATAGATGTATAGATTAGCCCAGTCGCTTTGGCCTCCGTGCCTTCAACCACACTCCATCTATCCTGATGAGCAGTAGCTACAACTTAAAACTGCTCATTTTAATGTGAATGGTCGCCAACAGAGACCATGATGTCACTAGCATCCCTTTCAAAGTCAACAACTCAACATGTTATCCTCTCATGATTGGCCCGTGTTTTATTGGGTGTTGCTCATAAACTAGACAGAGAACGTGTGCCATTATATGGCATAATGAATATTAATGAGCGACACCAATTTAATCATTGGCCAATCATGAGAGGAATATTTTGACTAACTGATTTTCAAAGGACACCAGTGACATCATCTTCTCTCCTGGAGACCACTTTCAAATGAGCTGTTTTTATTCGACGGCATTAAAGTGGATCTCGAGGCCAAGACGAAGTGTGGACGAAGGCAAAAGGCAGAGGCTGGGGTCCAGGCTAGTAATAGATGTGGATAATATTGACCACTTTTGCAGTTTTGAATTGTACTACAGCTAAGAATGGACCAAGCATTCTTCAATCACTATAGGGAAAAAGTACGTGACTAGAGTGAGAAACTGACGCTTTCTCGCAATCTGTTCTTATTCTCACCGCTTTCGTCGAGAAAATTTTAATCTCCACTGGAGATTGGTGAGAAATGCACTCCTTGGCGAGAATCAAGTGTGAGAATAAATTCTTACAGGTGAGAATGGAAATTCTCACTATGAAAGCGAGAATTGAAATTCACTGGCGAGAATCATCAAGACTCGCCGTTCAGAGTCTTTATGATTCTCGCCAATGAACGGCGAGTCTTAATGATTCTCACCAGTGAATTTCAATTCTCGCTGTACTTAGTGTGAATTTCCATTCTCATAGGTGAGGATTTGTTCTCACACATGATTCTCGCCAAGGAGTACATTTCTCACCAATCTCCAGTGGAGATAAAAAATTTTCTCACCAACAGCGTGAGAATAAGAACAGATTCTCACCAATTGCGAGAAAGCGTCAGTTTTCGCTCTAGTCACGCACTTTTCCCTATAGTGAATCTTACGTAGATAAATACGTTTTGAGTGTTAGACCAGTAAGAAACACAAGCTGTGTGAATTGTTCTTGTACAGTGGATGATCCCAGCATTGAATATTAAGAACTCCAGCAAGGGGAGACTTCAGTTATTATGAGGGGGTGCACCATAGGGATCAAGGAGGGTCACTATTTACAAAATGGAAAGTCTCCCTCATAATATGTGTACTTCAATTCAATTTACTTGGATTATAAGGTGGCAGTAAAGGCTAGAGCGTCAGTTAAAAACTTCAAAAAACTCAATAAACTATTAAAATATAAAAGTAGTCAACATTCTCTGTGGAATAAAAAAAACTAGACATTTGGGGTCAAAGGCATTACAATTTCAATTGAAAACAAAGGCTATGACACCTCCATAATCCCCTAACAGGCTAGAACAAACTTGATCCCATGGATCAAATCCCTGGCCTTTAAGAGTAAAGGTTAGGCAAAGCTGTTACTATTTCAATAGCTCAAGGACTTCTACGTTCAAAGCACTACTAAACATACAAATCATTTCAATCTTTTAACAACAGATTGCATAGTCTGAATACATTGCAGATCATGTCGAATCTGAAAACAGGGTTTTCAGCAGATCATTGTCAAGCAAATATTAAGATAGATTTAATCTTTCTGAATACTGATTTAAACATATGTCCAACTGCAACAAATGGTACAACTGAAAATAGAGATAACTTATTTTCATTTCTGATATTCCGCAAAAGAGTGATCTGTCAGAATATAGCAACTGTGTGAACCTCAGCTTGGTATCATCTTAAAGTAAATTTAAAAAATAAGAAATATGTAGTATTAGTTACTGCAGAGAGTTAGACAGATGATATTTATTATTTTTAGTTATAAGTTTTGTTGTTTTAATCTATAATATTACATTTATTTCAGATAATTCTGTACCTGCAATGGGAATGCAAGAAACTGAATCTCCTACAGGTGAATATTCTTTATTAGTCCCCACGGACACCGTCCGGGGGGACTTATAGGTTTGGTCATGTCCGTGCGTGCGTCCGTGCGTCCGTCCATGCGTCCGTCCGTTCACGCAGATATCTCAGAGATGCAAGGAGCGATTTCATTCAAACTTGGTACAAGGATTACTTCATATGTCATACAGATGCACGTCGATTTGTTTTGTGATATGATCCAATATGGCCGCCAGGCGGCCATTTTATTACGATATTTTCATGTACAGAGCCATAACTCAGACATGTTTCAACCGATTTTATTCAAAGTTGGTACAAGGACATTGACCAGTGTCATAGATATGCATGTCGATTTGTTTTGTGATACGATCCAATATGGCCGCCAGGCGGCCATTTTATTACAATTTTTTCATGTACAGAGCCATAACTCAGACATGTTTCAACCAATTTTATTCAAAGTTGGTACAAGGACATTGACCAATGTCATAGATATGCAAGTGTATTTGTTTTGTGATACGATCCAATATGGCCGCCTGGCGGCCATTTTATTACAATTTTTTCATGTACAGAGCCATAACTCAGACAGGTTTCAACCAATTTTATTCAAAGTTGGTACAAGGACATTGACCAATGTCATAGATATGCAAGTCTATTTGTTTTGTGATACGATCCAATATGGCCGCCTGGCGGCCATTTTATTATGATTTTTTCATGTACAGAGCCATAACTCTGACATGTTTCAACCGATTTTATTCAAAGTTGGTACAAGGACATTGACCATGTCATAGATATGCAAGTCTATTTGTTTTGTGATACGATCCAATATGGCCGCCTGGCGGCCATTTTATTACGATTTTTTCATGTACAGAGCCATACCTCTGACATGTTTCAACTGATTTTATTCAAAGTTGGTACAAGGACATTGACCAATGTCATAGATATGCATGTCAATTTGTTTTGTGATACGATCCAATATGGCCGCCAGGCGGCCATTTTATTACAATTTTTTCATGTACAGAGCCATAACTCAGACATGTTTCAACCAATTTTATTCAAAGTTGGTACAAGGACATTGACCAATGTCATAGATATGCATGTCGATTTGTTTTGTGATACGATCCAATATGGCCGCCTGGCGGCCATTTTATTACAATTTTTTCATGTATAGAGCCAAAACTCAGGCATATCTCAACCGATTTTATTCCAAGTTGGTACAAGGACATTGACCTATGTCATACATATGTACGTCTATTTGGTTTGTGATACGATCCAATATGGCCGCTAGGCAGCCATTTTATTACGATGTTTTCATGTACAGAGCCGTAATACTCAGACATGTATCAAGCGAATTTATTCAAAGTTGGTACAAGGAGATTGACTACTGTCATACATATGCATGTCAATTTGTTATGTGATACGATCCAATATGGCTGCCGTGCGGCCATTTTGTTACGATTTTTTCATGTACAGAGCCATAATACTCAGGCATATCTCAAACGATTTTATTCAAAGTTGGTACAAGGACATTAACCTATGTCATACATATGTAGGTCTTTTTTGTATGTAGGTCATTCTTGGCCATTGAGCGCTATCTGTATCAAAGTATTTTTATCACAGACCTAATTAATGAAGAGGACTCTATCCTCTCTGAGGACATGTAATCAAAGTACCCATTAACAAGTGGGGACTGTGTCATCAACGATGACTTGTTACATTTATTTCAAAATGCACATGTGCCCTCCAAATTTTTGCAATGCTAATAATGTTGAGAAGGAATGCACTTACATGTATGAATATCTTTTAATCATTGATGTATCATGTCAATTTATTCATAGATGATGGTGCATCTGCAGCTGCATCAGGATTGCAAGAACTGAATCTCCCAGCGGTAAATATCTTTAGCAGTATTTCATTCTGATATGTTCATTGTTATCCCAAGGCTCCTAATACCACTAGCTAATTTCATAGATGTATAGATTAGCCCAGTCGCTTTGGCCTCCGTGCCTTCAACCACACTCCATCTATCCTGATGAGCAGTAGCTACAACTTAAAACTGCTCATTTTAATGTGAATGGTCGCCAACAGAGACCATGATGTCACTAGCATCCCTTTCAAAGTCAACAACTCAACATGTTATCCTCTCATGATTGGCCCGTGTTTAATTGGGTGTTGCTCATAAACTAGACAGAGAACGTGTGCCATTATATGGCATAATGAATATTAATGAGCGACACCAATTTAATCATTGGCCAATCATGAGAGGAATATTTTGACTAACTGATTTTCAAAGGGACACCAGTGACATCATCTTCTCTCCTGGAGACCACTTTCAAATGAGCTGTTTTTATTCGACGGCATTAAAAGTGGATCTCGAGGCCAAGACGAAGTGTGGACGAAGGCAAAAGGCAGAGGCTGGGGTCCAGGCTAGTAATAGATGTGGATAATATTGACCACTTTTGCAGTTTTGAATTGTACTACAGCTAAGAATGGATCAAGCATTCTTCAATCACTATAGGGAAAAAGTACGTGACTAGAGCGAGAAACTGACGCTTTCTCGCAATCTGTTCTTATTCTCACCGCTTTCGTCGAGAAAATTTTAATCTCCACTGGAGATTGGTGAGAAATGCACTCCTTGGCGAGAATCAAGTGTGAGAATAAATTCTTACAGGTGAGAATGGAAATTCTCACTATGAAAGCGAGAATTGAAATTCACTGGCGAGAATCATCAAGACTCGCCGTTCAGAGTCTTTATGATTCTCGCCAATGAACGGCGAGTCTTAATGATTCTCACCAGTGAATTTCAATTCTCGCTGTACTTAGTGTGAATTTCCATTCTCATAGGTGAGGATTTGTTCTCACACATGATTCTCGCCAAGGAGTACATTTCTCACCAATCTCCAGTGGAGATAAAAAATTTTCTCACCAACAGCGGTGAGAATAAGAACAGATTCTCACCAATTGCGAGAAAGCGTCAGTTTTTCGCTCTAGTCACGCACTTTTCCCTATAGTGAATCTTACGTAGATAAATACGTTTTGAGTGTTAGACCAGTAAGAAACACAAGCTGTGTGAATTGTTCTTGTACAGTGGATGATCCCAGCATTGAATATTAAGAACTCCAGCAAGGGAGACTTCAGTTATTATGAGGGGTGCACCATAGGGATCAAGGAGGGTCACTATTTACAAAATGGAAAGTCTCCCTCATAATATGTGTACTTCAATTCAATTTACTTGGATTATAAGGTGGCAGTAAAGGCTAGAGCGTCAGTTATAAACTTCAATAAAACTATTAAAATATAAAAGTAGTCAACATTCTCTGTGGAATAAAAAAAACTAGACATTTGGGGTCAAAGGCATTGCAGAGTTATAGCCTGTTGAAACTTCTGAAAAACTGACCAAATAAGAGGAAGTTGGGGAGTCCTTAGTGTATTAACTATGGTAGAGGTCCCCTAGCTTTTAAAAAATGTTTGAAAAGGGAAAGTCATTTTTTGCTGTTTTTCAGGAAAGTTTGACAAGGCAGTGCTTGCATTCAGAATGCGTGACTGCTATTGTAAATGCGTTTTTAGATTCTTTGAGTGTCAAAGAGGTGTCAAAAGTGAGATTAACCAAAAAGACTGCTCTGTGACTTCAAAAGAGGGGTGCAAATATGGCTTGTTTTCAACATTTTTGACAGAATAACAGTTTTCCTACATACTTTTATGCCAATTTAATCCAACCTTTGAAATGAGATATGGACATGGAATTTTTACAGCCTATTAACAAGGTTACAGACAAGATGACTACGGCACAATTTTCCTGTATTTGAAGTACTTTTTGAAAAATCACATTTTGAAATTTGAAAGAATTTTTTAATAATTTTTTGATATGTAAACCCATGTAAAATCATAAAAACAAATTTTATTTACAAATCCTGCCGTACACATCTTACAATTAATAGTGTCAATATATTTATAACTAATTTGGTATAAACGAGTTTGTTAAATAAACAAGTCACTCGCAGTCTCTGGTTGTACATTGACTCCTTTTATTTCTAAAGCGACGTTTCGAACCCACACGGGGGTCCTTCTTCAGGGCACTAAACAATGAAAGAAAACATATTCAAAGCGTAAATACAACGATAACAAAGCTATTTGTGAAAGCCGTACAGAAGTGGTAAAATGAATACAGTACAGTGGTTGCTAAATTAATGGATACAATATGCAATATAATAGTTGCAAAAAATAAAGAGGATGAACTGATAAGGAAATGCACTATTTACAGTGGTGAAACTTACATTGTAGGAGCATAGAGCTGGTAGTGTGTGGCTCAGACTCTAGGTGGAACAGAGTGTGAATGAGAGGGCTCCCTAGTAGCTAATATAATGGTGAAAATGGATATGGAGTTAGGGGGTCACCAGTCTTTTTTGTTGATACCATAAGGGTGGAGGGTATTAAGTTTGGATATGATTTTCAGTTCGAGTGATTTTCTTATTTTATCTTGTTTCGAGTAAACTTTGCAAATACCGATGAAAGTGAAATGATTGATGCTGTGATCCGGGCTATTGAAATGTTGGGCGATTAGGGTGGGTTTATTTGAACGTATGCTGTACAGGTGTTCATAGATTCTTTTCCGGAGTTCGCGTTTTGTTTCTCCAACATACAGAAGGTGACATTTGGAGCATGGTATTGTGTAGATGACATTCCGGATGCTGCATGATAATTGGCCAGCTATTTTGTATGAGTTACCAGTGGTGTGGTTGATGATGACATCATGGTCCTGAATTAACATAAATTTGCATTGATTGCATTGTGTGCATGGCTGGCATTTTCCTGGGTTGGGGTGTTAATAGTGGTGTGCAATTTTGATCTCACAAGTGTTTTTCTGAGATTAGGCGGTTGGCGATAGGCTACAACGGGAATAGTTGGGAGGCTTCTTTTGTTATTTTGTTTGACTGAATGATGGGCCAATGTTTTCTTATGATATTCAATATTTTTGGTAGCACTGGGTTGTAAGTGGTGATGAATGGTATGCGATTTGGGCCGGTTTTTGTAGGCTTGGAACATGTGATGAGATCTGGGCGTTTTATGTTTTTGGCTTCTTTAATGGTGGTGTTGATTAGAGGGGCTTTGTAATTTCTGTTGAGTGTGTTGGTTTATGACTTCAGAATCATAAAGATGATCTGTGGAACAAATTCTCCTGTATCTTAGGGCCTGGCTCCAGGGGATTGAACGAAAGATATGGTGTGGATGGCAGGAGGTGGTTAGAAGATACATATGTTTATCTGTGGGTTTGTTGTATATAGTGGTTTCAATTTTGTTACCTTGCAAGATCATAAGTGTGTCCAGAAATGGTAATTGGGATGAGCTATGCTCTATTGTAAACTTCAGGATGGGATGGGCCGCGTTACTGTACTGGTGAAATTCAATGAGCTTTTCCAGCCCGTGTGACCAAATAAAACGGATGTCGTCTATGAAACGTTCCAGTGGGATGGTTTAGGGTTATAGTTGGCTAGAATGTCACCTTCAGTCTACCCATAGTGATGTTGGCATATGATGGAGCAACTTTACTCCCCATTGCGGTGCTATGTGTTTGGAGATAGTATTTGTCATTGAATTAAAAGTAGTTTCTGGTGAGAATGAATTTTAACATGTCTATTATAAGATCAGGGTGAGTGGAATTATGTGCGTAATTATCTAGGGCTTATTGTTTAACAGATATGATACCATATTCGTGTGGGATATTTGTGTATAGGGAAACTACATCCATAGTGACAATGAGGGAGTCGTTTGTTAACTTGATTTGATCAAGGTCTTGCAGATGATGTGTGGTGTCTTTGAGATAGGAGGGGAGAGATTTGACTACTGGTTGGAGATGATGGTCAACAAATTTTGCTACAGGTGTAGTTAGAGAATTGCATTGTGGGATAATTGGTCTGAGTGGCGTGTCTTGTTTATGGATCTTGGAATTAAGTACTATCCAATTACTATTAAATTAAAATATGTAAAACAATATGAAAAATTAAATTTTAATATTTACTGGTGTCATATTTCAAAACCATGGCTGCAAATATACAATTTTTTATATCTTTATAGAAAGTATTAAGTAAGGAAGTTATCCTGAAAATTTGAACTTAATATCTTGATTCTAACACTTGAAACTTGACATTAACTCTGAGAAAAGAATTGGTGCAAAAATAGCCTTTACCGCTACCTTAATATGCATTTGATGGTGTTCAGTTTTGGACATGTTGTTCTTTCATCTGAAATGTACCATACCACACTCTCTGTCAGTGTGTGTTGAGTAATAAAAGATTTATTGATTGATTGATTGATTGATGATAATAACTGAAGGCTCCCTAAATGCAGTAAATTTGTAACAATTTTCAGTGGACACCGACACCAACAGCAATGCTGAGCGTGCTCCACAAGTTCATGCACAGTGTACAGAAGACAATGAGGGCAACATCAATGACCTGCATGAAAGTAAGTATAAACATTATATGGTAAATTGTTCTCTTGTGAAACTGAACATGGAGCAATAACAAGACATATTACGGTAAACCAACCTTTTCACATTCCAAACATACCAAATTTCAATGTCAAAATTCAGTGTCATTTTTAGTCAGTAGACCACAGCTTATAACATTGCTGTATAAACACTATTGATAGCTTCATTCTGGCGATCTTATTACATTTAATTGATACTTTTGCGTAAGAACCTTTTAAGGTAGTTCGCACCTCGAAAGTGAAAGACTAAACTTTTGCTTAAACTTTCCTTGAGGAATCTTTCAACCATTTTCTTTCAAAAGCATGAATAAAAATCAGGGTCACCATGCAAATTTTGGTAACAGGGAAACAAATAACTTAAGATTTACTGATATTTAAAACTAAAAATGGCCGACATACCTGTGTGAACTCTATGGAGAAAAATAAATTTTTTGAATTTCGAAAAATTAAGCCGCTGAAAAGCATTCTTACATCAAGAGCTTTAAAATGAACCCCCACAAGTGGTACATCAGAAGAGAATTTTAAAAGTTTGAGAGTCCAAATTGAGTCCCCGAGACGCGTTTTACCTTTAAAAACTTCATTTTTCATAAAGACCAAAAAACCAGGGTCACTCTACAAACATTTGGATGAGGAAGCAAATATAACACTAAATTAAAGGAAAAGACATTTTGAATGTCTGTCATTACGTTTGTTCAAAGAAATTTTTAATTTTGCACAAGAAAACAGCAAAAACTATGTGTTCATGTGTTGAAAATGAGCCTGCACAAACTGTTAATGGAATGAATGATTTTGACAGTCCAAACATTTGTCATTTGTTACCCACAGAAGAGGCTGGGTATGCTGTACCAGAAATTCCAGTTGATTGAAAACAGTACGCAGGGTGGTGTCGAAGAACAGCAAAGACCACCTTACAGTAAGATCCCCTTGACTCTGATACTGATGAGGATGACAGGGACACTTAAAACAGAAAAATTCATTCACTACATGGCAGCAATACTTATTGGTGTTAAGGCACTACTGTTCTGGTAGACATATCAGAAGTTTGATAGATGCAGGTTGAAAAAAACTAAACTTTCATTATTGTCACTTTTTTTATCATTGCAGTGAAATTGTACTTAAGGTGGTTGGAAAGGCTATTTTTGCACCAATTCTTTTCTCAGAGTTAATGTCAAGTTTCAAGTGTAGAATCAAGATATTTAGTTCAAATTTTCAGGATAACTCCCTTAGTTAATATTTTCTCCAAAGAATATAAAATTGTATATTTGCAGCCATGATTTGAAATATGACACCAGTAAATATTAAAATTTAATTTTTCATATTTTTTTTACATATTTGAATTTAATAATAATTGGATAGTATTAATATTACCAAATTAGTTATAAATATGTTGACACTATTTATTGTAAGATTTGTACGGCAGGATTTGTAAATAAAATTTGTTTTTATGATTTACATGGGTTTATATATCAAAAATTATTAAAAATTCTTTCAAATTTCAAAATGTGATTTTTCAAAAGTACTTCAAATACAGGAAAATTGTGCCGTATAAATCTTATCTGTAACCTTGTTAATAGGCAGTAAAAATTCTATGTCCATATCTCATTTCAAAGTTGGATTAAATTGGTATACAATTATGTAGGAAAACTGTTATTCTGTCAAAAATGTTGAAAACAAGCCATATTTGCACCCCTCTTTTGAAGTCATAGAGCAGTTTTTTTGGTTAATCTCACTTTTGACACCTCTTTGACACTCAAAGAATCTAAAAATGCATTTACAATAGCAGTCACTCACTCTGAATGCCAGCACCACCTTGTCAAACTTTCCTGAAAAACAGCAAATAATGACTTTCCCTTTTCAAACATTTTATTAACAGCTAGGGGACCTCTACCATAGTTAATACACTAAGGACTCCCCAACTTCTTCTTATTTGGTCAGTTTTTCAGAAGTTTTAACAGGCTATAACTCTGCAGTGCCTTTGTGCCCAAATGTCCAGTTTTTTTTATTCCACAGAGAATGTTGACTACTTTTATATTTAATAGTTTTGTTGAAATTTATAACTGACGCTCTAGCCTTTCCAACCACCTTAAGAGGTTTTAAGTTGAAGCAGTTAAACTGACATGTACATGTTATTTCTACCCCATAGTCATTCAGTTTTTCTTTATAACACGAATCAAAATTGATTTAGAAGTTTAGCCAACATATCTAAATGTGCATTCACAGAGACAAAACGTTATCAACAGTAGTTAGACATATCATTTTTCTGTAAGTCCAAGAAGGTAAAAACAAACACAAATCTTTTTTTAGCTACTATAGACTATAGTCTATAGAAGCTATTGGGATGGGTATCCGTCCGGCGTCAGTCTGTATGTATGTATGTATGTATGTATGTATGTATGTATGTATGTATGTCCGTTTGTGAGGCGTCCGTCCACTCAAATATCTTGAGAACCGCAGTACTTACTGATTTGATATTTGTTGTGTATATGAAAAGTATGATTTTGAGAAACTGTTTTTTTTAATTTTTTGATATTGTTGAAAATAGGCAAATTAATGCCAAAAAAGATGTTTTTGGTAAAAATCTTCTTCTTCATAACCGCTGGTCAGACAGCTTTGTTATTTGGTGTACAGGTCCCTTGGGGTAACCCAACTTAGATTTGTTCAAATTGTGATGAAATATGCAAATGTGTATTTTTAAGGAATTTTTTTGTCATTTTTGTCAAAATTTGACTTACATTCTATGTAATTCTTGTACTGTATAAACCCTATCAAGTCACCCAGAAAAAATAATTAATATGATTTTAAATAATTGAATTAGGAAATCATCAAAGCCAAAATAATTTTAGTGTAAAATTATCAGAAAGTTCAACTTTTCTTGACAGTTCATAGTGAAATGCTTACCATCCTGGAGGATTAAAACATGTAAAGGCAACTTTCCTGAATCCCAACTTTGACATATTTTGAACCGTCATTTATTGTGCCCTGTATGTTATCTAAAAGAAATTGCTCAAAATAGTCAATAGAGATAGAGATAGAGATAGAGAAAGTTCTAATTTCCATTTATGGTTGACTTGGTAAGGATAAAATAAAATTACTTTTGAGGAAAAAATAGAGTGGTCAATTAAAAGAGTGGTTAAAGTGATAGGGTTTTTATGGTAAAGCTGGGCTGTAGAGTTCCTCATGTGCTATTTATAGCAATTATGCAATCTGTGTAAACAGTGCAATGAAAGTTACATGATTCCTTATAATGCTTTTGATGCAAACATTTGTCTCTTCAGTGTGCTTTCTCTGAGTATGTACAGTCTCAACTTATTCAACAGAACTCACTTACAATGTTAATCACAGATATCCACCTTCTTCATCAATACAGGTGTCACAAAAGGTTATTCTCTACATAACACAGCAGAGCTCTGTCAACTGTTGAGTTGCTTGTTCTTTCAAAACCGCTGGTCAGACAGCTTTAATATTTGGTCAAAGTGATAGGGTTTTATGGTAAAGCTGGGCTGTAAGATTCCTCATGTGCTATTTATAGCAATTATGCAATCTGTGTAAACAGTGCAATGAAAGTTACATGATTCCTTATAATGCTTTTGATGACCTTGACCTTGAACAGCAGAGCTCTGTCAACTGTTGAGTTGCTTGTTCTTTCAAAACCGCTGGTCAGACAGCTTTAATATTTGGTTTACAAGTCCCTAGGATGACCTAAGTGAGATAATTTCATACAGTCAGGAAATACTTAATTTTGTATCCATGTCTATAGTAGCTTCAGGGACTTTGGCCCTGTTTTAATTTTTCAGCTGGTTTGTCTGTATTTTCACTCACATACAGAACCATTTTTATGTCATAGTAACAATATGTAGACGTGTTTCAGTATTTGAATAAAACCTATCAAGTATTTAGATCGCTTTTTTTCAGAAAACAAATCACAAAAATTACTTTTCAAAATAACTCAATATTAAACTGGAATATCTGGTGTGTGATTCAAGTTTTGCATCGTTATTTTCAGGGAGACAACTCATTGATAGAGATTAAATCACATCTATGCCATCGTTTTATTAAGCTGCTATGCGATCCAAAACAACTCAGCTCAGTTCTTATGCATGAGTTTCTTGCCAAAGAAGTATCTTTAGGCTCCTCAAGAACTAGGAAGTTTGGTAGACATTGGAAGAAATAGTTTTAGTCATGATCCAATAATTATTTAAAATTATAAATGAATTTTTTGCTCACGTGTTTACACACGTGAGCATATGTCGCAGCGATGTCTGTCTGTCTGTGTGTCCGTCTGTCTGTCTGTCTGTCTGTCTGTTGGTCCGATATCTCAAAAACGGCTAGTCAGATCAGAATCAAATCTGGTACATATATTCAGTTAGCAAATGGCAAGAACTGATTAGTTTTTGGTGGGTGTGGCTTGCATACTTTTTACTCATTTGCATAATTAATGATTTTAGAAAAACGGATATACATTAAAAACGACTACACACAATTTGATGAGATTTGCTACAAATGTTGATCACACCAAGATATATCAGCATGGGAACCATTAAGGGGTTACATGCAAGATAGTTGCTAATTTGCATATTATTTGACTCGATCAAAATTGACCAAACTTGGTATGTATATTAAAGATACTATTATTCAACATTGAAAGTCATTAAGCGTTTTAACTTTAGCCAATTCCTAATTTGCACATTTAATGAACTTTGCTAATTAGGGATATATATTTGAATTGACTGGACCGACGTTGATGAATCTTGCTACATGTATTTGGAGCTACTATGATACAACATTTTTGAAAGTCTTTAAGCATTTTACTTCAGCCAATTCCGAATTTGCATATTTAATGAACTTTCCCAATTAGGATATATATCTGAATTAACTTGTTTGTAGTTGTTGAAACTTGCTATATACATCAAAGATACTGTGATATAATATTATTGAAAATCAAAAGACATTTTTACTTCAGCAAATTCCTAATTTGCATATTAAATGAGTTTCATAATTAGGGATATTTATCTGAATTTACTTGATCAAAATTGATGAAACTTGCTATGTACATTAAAGACACTATAATACAATATTATTGAAAGTCATTAAGCATTTTCTCTTCAGCCAATTCCCAATTTGCATATTTACTGAACTTTACTAATTAGAGATATATATCTGAATTTACTTGACCAAAGTTGACAAAACTTGCTACATATATTGCAGATACCATGATACAACATTATTGACAATCATTAAGCATTTTTACTTAAGTCAATTCCTAATTTACATATTTAATGAACTTTGCTTATTAGGGATATATACTGGGATTTACTTGATCAAAGTTGGCAAAACATGCTATGTACATTGATGATTACACCTGGTTAAAACAATATCGAAAGTCATTTCACATTTTCATGTCAGCTAATTTATAATTTGCATATCAAATGAGCTTTCACAGCTCGGCATATATGGCTTGAAGGACTTGGCCAACGGTAATTACACTTGCTATATAAAATGGTGATACAATGACAGCAGTCAAAGAACTTTAATATTTTTATTTCAGCTAATTTCATATTTGTGTATTTCATGATGTTTTAGAATTAATCGGCGGAGATTATTGTTCATTATGTTGATCATAATACTTTCAATGAAGTTGCAAACATGTGGCAAAGGTTCAAATTTACACATAACTGCAATATATAATGAAACACGCGAGCATTTTCAGTTCATATCTGGTTGAAAAATGGTAAATATGAGCATTATAGTACTGTTCTAAATAGCCAAATGAACAACCCATAAATCACATGAGCACTGAAACCAAATCCTAATTTGAAGTAACATGTATCATGTATCTCATTTTGATGTTGATCCCACCAATTAAGAACCTTGTATTTGAGAAAGGGTATAATTTGAAGTGCAAATTAGCAAAAGTTCATACCATTATATCTATTTGGGCATTTTAAGGAGTTGACAAAATTTAGTGCTAAACTTGCCTGAATTTCCTAGAGAACCACCTCACTTTTTCACCAATTTTACATTGTTGCTTTGAAGGAATTAATAGAAAGTATCTGTCTGAGAACAGAATTTCAAATTATTTAAGCTTTTAAAATGTTTGTCTGTGAAACTCTTGTAGGGTGAAAAAAAACTTATTTCCATTGTCAGAGACACTTTACATTTTATCAAGTAATAATTAACTAGCAATAGTTTTAAAAGTTTCCATATTTACAGCATGTTGTTGTTAGAGCAGTGTTATTCGTAACATCTCCTTGTAGGAAAAGACTTCCATATTTGCCGAAAAGTAAAGCATGTGAAACAGCTGAGTGTATATCACAAACTCTGTACACAATGTACTGCTTTTCTTGGTGAATATTCTGCAATGATAATTACTCATTATCAGTGAATTACGTTTTCAAATGACACCCATTAAGGGTGTTTGCATTTATTGGGCATTATGAGGTGTAACTGTCTTTGCTTGGCTTTCCGTAGTATTCCTGTTTCTGGGATGCAAAGGACACACTGTAACATTCACGTGCATCAGTCTCATGAGAGATTGATGTCAATAATTATACTCAATCTTTTTATACATAAGTGGGAAATGAACTGTCTACCTCTCTTCACTTATCATGCTTTAAAATTCAATGAAAAGGTGTGAATGAATGAAACATATGCATGCTGGTATGTAGTTCTATTTCTATGTATGTCAATTTTAGATGAACACAAGTGTGATGATTTTAAATTTTGCAATGGCACTTTGATACTGTATTTTTCTCACATGTACCAAACAAATATTGTACAGGAATAGGCAGTTCAAGTAGTTGTTGTCCAAGCAAGGCA
Organism: Ptychodera flava; assembly: GCF_041260155.1. NCBI lineage: Eukaryota > Metazoa > Hemichordata > Enteropneusta > Ptychoderidae > Ptychodera > Ptychodera flava. Next base: position 43,768,138 of record NC_091934.1, read on the forward strand.
ATCGTTTTTTGTGTGTAAAGTTTTACTAAGAGAATAATTGATGAAAAGCTGTCAATATGGGACCACAAATAGAATTCATAGTACCAGTGTATTGACCTCTAAAGAGATAGAAGGGATACACAAATATTGAAAATACAAATCATGATTGGCTGAAGTTTGTCAAAATGTATTCTCACATGGGAAATTAATTATCTTTGGAAGGTGTAGAGTGCATGGTTTCCTGGTACTACTAACTTTGTAGAGATCAGACAGAACTTTCGAGTACATGGAAAATTTTCATATGAGTAGGTTATTTTCAAGCGATGAAATCAGTTTTTCATCTGTGTGCTGATGTTTTGAATACAATGCTGTATTACTTTACACTTTAAAATTAAACAAACTTTGAAAGTCCATCTACTTCATCATTAGTGGATCATGCATGATCTTCCACTACATGTATGACCATTAAACCTCCTATTTCTGGTTTACCATTTTAAATATTTATTTATATCAGGTAGTTTATTTGTACACGAATATTGTCCATTAACAGATTTTATGTATAATCAATTAATTTCTTTCTACCCACATTTGTATTCTTTATAATACGTACACACTCACGTCTTTGTATTAATTTCAACAGATAATCATAGCTGCACTGGTCACGGTTGAGAGTAGTTCTGATTGAACTATTTCCATGACCCCATCAGATTGAAGTTTATGTAAACATTCCTCTTTTCTTGTTATGTATAGTATTTTCATCTGATGAAATAAACTCAACTCAACTCAACAACTCAACTCAACTCAACTCAACTCAACTTTGATAAGCACACTGATATCCACTGTCAATGCTATGAACATTTGCCAATTATGGTTACCCACATTTCTTTCATCCTCCAGTTCACTTTCATTCTCTTGTGGGGATGTTGATGATGCAACTATCAACTGCAGAGTATCTCAAAGGGCCAGTAGTTGTAATTTTGAAGGAATTTTTTACAGTATATTATTTTGTCTACAATATTATTTTCGGACTATCACTTGTGGGGGTTCATTTTGAAACTCATCAAAGAAACAAGTTTTCACTGGCTTATTTTCAAAACTAATCAGAAACTTAAAGCCCCACTAGCTGTAACTCTTGAAATTTGTTGACCTCAAAATATCTTCCTATTCTCTCCTGGTTTTCTCTGAATTCTACCCTCTGAAGGGATATGGGCTTTTACTGCATTAGGAAACCATTCCTTTGTGAAACATTTGACAAGTATATTCAAATTTTAACAGTCATTTTGATTTCCCGCCATTTTCAAAAATTGGTAATATTACAAAGGAAACAGAACATACAATGTCACAGTTGAAAACATTCACCCCTATGCATTACATTGGACTACTCTGTGAAGTTTATGTGAAGATTTCAGGACAGATATCTTTGGGTACACATTTAATCACAGTGCAATCTTTATCTTGTTAAAAAATGCACATACAGTCAAATTAGGTAGTTGATATTAAGTGTATACAAGTATCAAATTTGGTACATTCCGACAAATTTATTTCTGCTTGAAAGTAAACTAAAAAAATAATGCTAAAAGATAGAGCTAGTGGGGCTTCACATTTTTCACAAAAACTGAACACAGGGTTATTACTATTTTCATTTTCAAGGATAATATATTAGGTTATTTGTTTCTATTGTACCAGAACTTTCATAGGAAACTATCAATTTAGAGGCACATGTTACCTTAAAGTAAGCTGATATTATCAAGTATTTCTTGTTTATGTTTATACCTTTTGAGGGAAACATATTAAATGTTTGTTTTTGAAAATAAATGTGTAATAAATGGCTAAAAAAAGTAAGATATCTCTGTGTTTGCGCCCTCACTTAACAGAAAAAGTAACCCAGGTGTATCTGCTATTTTTCATTTTGCTTTGAAATATGATCTGAACGTTTTGACCAGTCTAATTAAGACAATGGGCCATCTCATGATAATATCACTGCCAAAATGATCTTGAAATTGATAGTTTGAACTACTAATTGATTAACAAACACTACTGGAACTAATTTGGGATAATTGGATTTTCATATTTTTCAAATTTCTCAAAAGTGTTAGGCGCCGTAGAGCTGAATGTTGCAATATCGCAAATTACTCACAAAAACAAGTGTTTAATATAAAAAGAAAAGCAGATGAGATTACATTTGTAGATTATATCGACATTCACCATCCAATTAACCCAAATTAGTTCCAATCGTGTTAAAGGTATACTGTCACCTGTTCCGATTTTGCCACAGTTACCATGGAAAGAGAAAATCTAACCAATCATAGATTTTAAGCGGGTGGCCGCTTTTTAAAAACAGCGCCCTCACATGGGCATTTTGAATAACAGGGAACGCCCCTTTGACCATATATGGGCATATTTAGATTACAGGTGACTGTATACCTTTAACAAAGTACCATGGTCTACTTACAACACATTTACCTCCTGCAATAAACTCACATCAATTTTTTGAAATAAAATACCAAAGCATAAATCTCAAACCTTATAAACTAGTCTCATTATCATTTCCTTTTTTGGCCATGAGCGTTACCCATGATAGCTACATGTACCTGACCTACCTATGCATGTGAAACTCTTTATGTCCTCGAGCAAGTATGCATCATTCATTTTGCTAATTTAGGTTCAAGCATCATCATCAATAAGCATTGCTGAATGCTGTTGTATAAGAGTTCAGTAATGATGCTGTATCCTGTTACACTGACCGTGCTCAAAAATTATTGTAGATAGGAAAGGGACTTAACAGTTTATGAAGTACTTCCTTGGGTTTTATCTCAAATTACAAGTAATGTTATATTAGCGTGTCGGTCATGCCAGTGAATCGTGCTAACACAGGGTACTGCTGGCATTATTCATCGAGAAATTATGAATATGATCAATAAATACTAAATGAGCTACCAACGAGTTATTTGGTCAGGGCGATAAGGGCCCCCGCTTTGGTGATCGGCAGAACAAATTAAAGAAGAGGACGAGGGAGAGTAATAAGAGATGTAATCTGTTTTCTTTGAATACCATACATAGATAGCTAGGGTAATAGGACTATAAAGTTATAGGTACACACGCGACCAGGTAAGGCTTGTAGAATGAAAATAACTTCTAGACGAATAATGCCAGCAGTACCCCGTGGTTCTGATTATTTAAGAGCTTGCGTGCCGGTCGCGGCAAAAAAAGCTTCTACCAGTGCTAAAACAGGCCCCTAAACTGCATCAGTACGCTCCCGGGAAGTCCTTCCACACCATTCAAAAGTGACTATATGATCAGTCTTGACATTATGAGAATGAAGTGGAAAATCATATATAATTTTTTTCTATTCGGAAAATCATATCGTGCATTATGGTGCAGTTTGACAACAATAATGGACAACGCGCTAAAACTCTTCCACATAGTCTTCTCCACAGGAAACATGCAATTTATTCCAATGCTAACACATACAGAATCTTAGAAACGAATTCCTAGTCAGGGAATAAGCCTCAGTAGAATTGACACAAAAAATGTATTTGCTCCAATGTACATTTTAAACGAAAGTCTGTGTTGACGTTACAAACGTGTGGTATAAAGCGAACGAGAGGTCACTGTTCCTAAGGGACGATTCAGAATTTACTTCCAGGGGGAGGGTGGAGGATTTTCTATTTTCTGGGTGATTTTTTTCCACGGCCCCCCCTAGTAAATTATAGAAAAAATCTATGGCCCCCTCATCTTTCGTGTTTTTTTCCATGGCCCCCCTAATATATACATGCATGCTTATACACTATAGACATATCCAGTCTAACAAGTTGCAGGAACTGTAGTGGACATTTAATCGATGATATAACAAATCATTTCAGGGTTATGTGACTATAAAAGAATGATTTGCAGGGACTGCAAGTGTCACACTTTTGGAAAGGGTAGCAATAAACATATCTGGTTGTAAATTTCTGAAGAAAAGTTAATTACTAAATATGAATACGTTTTTCGTTATGTCTCACTGATACATATGATGCACACAAAGACAAGCAAAGATGTCAGTTAGAAATGGTGAACAGGAAATCAGAGGAGCAGATAATTGGCAAAGTGATATATATCTAGAAGTTTAATTGTACATCATTTGCAGATATCCAGATATTTCTGGAAAGTAAGATGTACATGCACAAGTTCAGCATACATTTTCATTTGATGATGCTGAATGCAGACTCACGGTGAAAGTTTTAAACATTAGGAATTAAATTGGTGAAAGCCAACTTGTTTTTAATTTTCTCTTTTTTTCTAATTTGGTTGTCATAAAACCAGTAGCTGCCACGGAAAGCAACAATGCTGAGGAATATTTTAGATCATTTCTTGAACAAAACACCTTATCAAAAACATGAATTCACATGTTATTTTGCTCATTCCATTAACAATCCAATGTTCATATTAAAATGCAGATAACCCTGTGTAAGTCAAAGTTCACATTTTGTCAGCAGTATTTTTCAAAATTGACAGAGCATCATATTTCAAATTTTTTTAACAAACTTTAATCTTAAAATAGTCATGATGCGCATGTTTTCAGATGACATGAAACAATACATGTTAATTTGTTTTTTTGCCTTTTCTGCCAGCCGCCACTGAGAAATCTTTGATTATACATATCAGAATGAATGGGACACAAAAGTATTAGCATCAATACACAATGTGTAAGCCTATCCATATTTCTCCTAGCCTCATACACACTGAGATCACTTCTTGGACTACAGCAAATTTCTTGTGTACACAATATTTCAACAATCCGACACCATAGCATTGATGCAGAGCCACATGATCTTCTGGATGCACATACAGGATTATTGGAAAATCAACCCTTTTGTAAATTTTCACCATATATTTTTGACAGTAATACATAATATTTTTATTTTCAACATTAAAAACTATTCGCTGAAAAGCAACTTGAAGATGAGACGGCCATAAATTTATTTTCAAAAAAGTTTATAGTAGATGTAAGCACTGTAAAAAGTTATGTAACATTTAAAAAATTTAGAAAGGGTAAAATTGATGAGAATGAAACATAGAAAAAGGAGCAGAAAAGAAGAGAGGATAAAAATACGAGGACTATGACTGGTTAAAGTTGCTCTTGAGTGGGAACCTTCAAAATTTAAACGTAAAAGAATTAGATAAATACCTTGATAAACATAAATTACCAAAACAAAAAAAATTGAAAGCTGAAAAAGTTCAAATTATAACCGCACATATACATGCACAACCTTCATTCAATTTAAGAAAACTGTCAGGGAAAGATGTAACAACTTATGTCACAGATGAGTCAGAGTCAGATAGCAGTGACTCTGAATGGGAAATCTCTGTCAATGGAGTCATTGAGAGTGATGATGATGGTGTTGGTTCTGAATATAATAGTGACACAGACACTGAACTGACGAAATCCCAGAGAACCAACGTGACCATGTTACTTTAAGAAGTGGCAGAGTAGCAAGTCGTTTTGCTTTGAATTAAGGTGGAGCTGCATGTTGCCAACAGTTTTTTTCAAAGCAATATTTCTCATCAAAGATGACAAGGAAACCCCCTCATACCATATATTTTCAAAAAGCAGAGACTCTAAAGTTTAGTATGGTAGCAGTAGTTACTCAAAGGATGAAGTGGGTGTATATTTGGGGTAAAAAACCTCAATTTTGGTATTAATGATAAAAATTAATTTAAGTCAAAAACTAGACAGTATTTCTGAAATGTAGTTCACTTGAAAGGAGAGTATATGTAGAATAAAACGACTATTTTATTTGGCATTATCCATCCTCATTTTAAAATTGTAGGGGTTTAAAGACTGACACTCTAATAATTGATTAAAATCATGATCAGCAAAATTAAAATGCCTCTTATTCAAAATGCCTCTTTTTAAAAATGTAAGAGCTTTATTGCCAAACAAAACCAATTGATAGTCGTTTTGTTATATAGCATTTAAAAACATAATGTGAAATTTCAGAAAATTTGACCCAGTCGGAGTGGAGTTATATTCTTCGGAAATTTTGAAATTGGGAGGCAAAAGAAGCCAAGAAATCGGGTGATTTGCATACATTTGCACAAATTAACACTTCTTTATCATGCAACTTTACACTGCTTTACAAGCTACAAGGTAAACCCAACCTGATGATGCTGAATATTTGCTGTAATTTTTAGCATTTGTTCAATGTTCATCTCTGTGTATCAGCATTTGTTTGTTATTCTATCACTACATAGAACACCCAATGCTGTATTTAGCAACATACCAGTGTGAACATAAATGACCATTGTTATTGTTGATAAATGAATTCTAGCCGGGACTTGATTCGAGATCTCTTTTCAACAAAAACAACCCCGACTGTTTACTGTATGGTTTGTGTTGACATGCTAAATACTGGACATTGCATGACGCTTCAGGGAGGAGAACAAGATACTGCAGTAGATGCATAAAACAAACCACTGTGAATATTACCGAATTTGGCAGCTAAAGGAGTTTAACTAAACACGTTGAGTTTATCTGTCACCCAGGTAGCATCTATGGTTCTCTTTTGTAGAGATCAGAAATTCTGGGCAAATATTGAATTGATGATTTTTTTCCTTGGCCCCCCCTAAAAGATTGTGGTATTTTTGTCTGGCCCCCCTACATTTTCTTGGGAAAAATGGGTGGCCCCCCCTGAAAATCCTCCAACCCCCCCCGGAAGTAAATTCTGAATCGTCCCTAAGGAAGTCAAACAAACCATGGCGCTAGAAACGGACAAACTATATGTTTTAAAGGCTGAATTTCCAAGGTGCCGAGTGGGATGCTCTCCGGAGAGCTCGTACAAGCACTTTAATAATTGTGTCAACGAAGGTGGTAATCGGCTTCCAGATTTCACCAGTATATTGAAAATTCTAGCAGTTTTATAAGAAGTAGCGTGCGATCGGATATAGATGTGGAAAAAGTCGTGAGTTACAATGCAATTTATTGCATCACATGGTTAGATGTAACAAATGCTCTTCCGGCGGAAACGTAACAGCCACTATAAAACATGACGGCAAGTAAAACAGTCTTGAACAAAGACTTTCTTGTGAATTATTGTACAGTCGTGCCGGAAATTACCAGAAATGTGCATTTAAAATGTAAAGGACATGGTCACATTTCAGAAGAAATGTAATCTCGGAACCCTTCGAAAACACATAAAACACATCGCAATGTAAAGCATTCCCATTGTTTTTTCGCTTTCTCAGAGGGAAATAACGTAATTTGTATGCCTATTTGAAGGATAATAAAATCCACTTTGACAAATCTATTTTGAGATGAAATTGTGGGTAGGAGATATGAAGTTACGGAAGATGTAATTTAAAGTTTAGGGACCGTTCAGTTTTTACGGCCTTGGGGGGAGCGGCAAAATCTTGTTGCCGGTTTTCAAAAAAAATTTGGCCCCACCCCCCCCTGCATTTTTTGTGAAAAAAAGATGACCACTCCTTTGTCAGACGAAAAAAATTGATGACCCCCCCCCCCCATTGGCTGAAAAATAACCAAATTAAAATTAACTTCATTTCCATAGACAACTTATGTCCATCACACTGTTATGCAAATTCTGCAGGCCCGTTAGGAGGGTCATGGGCCACTAGATAAAGTCAATTTATTGTAGTGGGCCGCCGAAGGCTGGTAAAGAGGGTCGATCTTGGCCATGGCATAAAGTGAACTTTATTGTAGGTATTATGTTTTTGAAAATGTAGTGACCTACCAGTGAAAAAGCGATGACCCCCCCCCCCCTTTGCGGATTCCAAAATTACGATGACCCCCTCCCTGGATTTTGCCGCCGCCGCCGCCGCCGCCCCCCCCCCCGCCGTAAAAACTGAACGGTCCCTTAAGAAAGGCCGTCGATAGAAAGGTCGTCAATGAAATGTTATGATTTATTTTGGTTTGCCTACAGGTCTTTACATAATGAATAAACACTTTTTCGCCAAGCAATACATGACTAAGTCCTTTTATAGCTCACACTTTCACTTTTTATTCGATTTTTCACTTTATATGATTGCCAGAGTTTCTCTTATGTTCTAAATGATGTTCTCACTTCTTTTTGAGATCGATACCTGTTTGCAGAGACAATAATAAAAAAACGAATTAGCGTCAAAGGTCCAATTTGCCTATAGTGTTTTGATGTTTGGTAAGAAAATGGCGCCCTCAAAGAAGTAAGCACATTTATACAGTATGTTGCCTGATCAAACGATATGTGCTGGGTTGCCAAACATTACCAGGGTAACAATAAACTGATATATTGGTCTGAAAATTTTGATCGAACTTTTAATTGAGTTTTCAAGAATGATGGCTTTAGATTATCTCACAGAATCGACCAATCGAAGGTGAAGTCGCTAGGTTCAGTAATAAACGTATTAGCAGCAAGTGACAGAACTCCTATACACAGTACAATCTGACCGTACCGACCTACCCGATCCCAATATGCTTTGCGACTTTCAAGCAGCTTTGACAAAAATACATATGATGTCATTCAAAGTTTAATCCTGACTCAGTTCAGAAGTGTTATCCTTGCGTCTTAAAAGCCCATGGAGAATTTTATTCCCTCTTCTTGTTTGAGAGGTATGATGAGATGGAAAAGCTCAAGCCAGGTTTAGATTTGAATCTCCCTGAAACAGTAAGGACTGAGTCAACAAGCTCGACCGTGATATTAGGTATAAATTTTAAGTTTTGCCAAGCAAACATTCGACTGGTACATCGATGGCACGCTGGGCGATTTACGAAGGATATTTGATATTTGCTTTGTGTGTGGTAAGTTACTATTTACCTCTTACATTAAGTTCATTTAAATCTTTGAAACAGAAACGCTTGATTGTTTAAGAGTTGATTGAGTTGAGTTGAACCTGATCATGAATCTCAATTTTTGCTAAAAAGGTGCGTGGACCTAATTTCAACTAGCGTTCTTCGTAGTATGTCTGTGTGACAAATTAAGTGGCTTTTAATAGTAATGACTAATGGGCTACTGATTGCATTCCATACGCAGTGACTGTGACCTTACCGTAACGGTATTTAAGAAGTTGCCCTGATCTTGCGAAGGACAACTTCTGTGTAATATGAGATAAACAGTGGAAACTTTAAAACTATTTCATGATTAGTCAGCGTATTCCAGTCTGAATGACTCACCCTCAATTAACTCATGGCAACCTTTATCCCGCGCCCACTCTAGTCGATGACGTCACCCAGAAATTATCATAGTTACGCCCCATATTCCGTAACTATAAGTAAAAGCGCCATTTTATGGGCGTTGCCCTGCTTACAATTATTAAATTACCTATTGGGACGTTTTAACTTATATTCGGAAATAAGGTAAAATAGTGTTTGATCAGTATTAATCAATTTTATTCAAAAGGCAAGTGATAAAATGCGATAGCTTCTAGAGTAGACAGAAAAACACTCAGCCCGACGAATGTAACCCTTTTCATTTTTATGCGATGGATACTGATGTGTATGGTTTTGCCAATAATTCCCTGGTTTTCGCTTGGTTTTATCATGTTTCCATTGTATATGAGATCGGAATTCAAGAACTAAAGTTTAATCCATGAATAAAGGTCCCCTGCTTTATTTAACTGACCTTTCTCCGGTCGGCTAAGACTAAACGCACTGTAAGCTTATTATAGAATTCGATAGATGTAAATAAATATCCATGAGTCTTACATGTCATGTAAAGATAAAATAATCAGTACGTATATTTTATGTATTATGAACAAACGACTGTACTTGCATTCTGAATAATTATTTCAGGTTTTCAATGTTACAAAGCTAACACTTGCACGACTAGTCAAAATTGAAGAAACATCCGGGTGTTTTAACACGCAATGTCCCGCAGGTGAGTGCAACCGCAAACGAGCACAATTGCTACTCCCTTTTGTGTTTGCAAAAATGAAGGAGTAAAATAAATTTTTCAAACTTTCCTTGTTTTATATTTACTCGAAACATATATCAAATTACACGTAAAATTCCTCCTGAAGTATCTGGTAACGATTTAAGAACTCCAGTATCTTTAAACTTTGATGCGTTTCCTAGTATTTTTGTCAGTCTTTCAAAATAACAATGCGCGTTGAGTATTGTTCCGCAAGTTCAACTTGTGAACACGTCATTCACGGTGTAACGTCCTATATAGTATTGTTTACAACTGAGCCTAGCGTGGTCTAGAATCGATTGATCAACAACATCGTTGCATATCGTACACAATGCATTGTGCTGCAAGGTTAATATTTCTTACTTCAACATAGGTTAGGAAAAGTTTTCTCTACACTGATAATTGTGTCTTACGAAGTAATGAACGCATTCTCTTCCAGGTTACCATATGGCAGAGGCAGAGAGCTCAACAGAATGTAAATTAAACGAGATCTACTGTTCTCCGTGTGAAGATGGGACATTTACAGCCACGTTTAACACCCTTACACAATGTTTCCCGCACACATCCTGTAATGTAAATGCCAAGGTTTTACAAAGTGGCACACAGACTGAGGACACAGTCTGTCAATGTGTAAATCACACGTACCTGTCCGTGTCTGGCTACTGTGTTCCTTGGAGAAAATGTGAAATGGGTGAAAGAGTAGCTGTACCAGGTGAGAATAGCAAAAGCTACATCTATGACTTTCTTTCACATAACAACCCAAGTAGAGACCAAACATGTATAATAAAAATTGACTTTCTCAGAAATAGTCACCCCATTTGCTTTTTCAAGTTCAGCTTGGTCTTTTCAATGTATATGTCATTTAGGTTAATGATAGAATTCGAATTTTTCTAAATCAAATGTCTGATTTATCAAATCAGGTAACTCAACACACAATGTTGTATGTGGTGAATGTCCCAGTGGTACCTTCTCAGACACAAAGGACTGGTCGACTTCGTGTCAAAACCATACAAGGTATGATTGTCCTAAATGTAAATATTTTCGCAAATATGTGACCCCAGTATTTTGCATGGAGTCTTATATATATATATATATATATAATATATATATATATATATATATATATATATTATATATATATATATATATATATATATTTATTATTTATTTATTTATTTATTTACCTACTTATATTAAATTTAATAGTTTGCCTAAGCTTTCTCATTTGCTCTTTGTTCGTCAATTTTTTTCGTTTCCAATTCATCAATTCAGTCCTTTTTGGAATATTTTTAATGTTTTTGACAAGTGAATACCCTTTCTCACCAATAAAACATCAGGTGTGAAGAATGTGGCTTGAAAACAGTGACAAAGGGGTCTCGATCGCATGATACAACTTGTGAAAGCGATTGTGAAAATGTTTCCTATCACTAAATCAACAGGCACCACATTCCGTAAGTAATTGGTATACAAATGTGTCCGCATAGCTAACCCAAGAAAGGGTGCAGGCTTGTACATTATGGAATGCCATGGTGTCAAATATCTGCAATCTGTATACTTTAGCTTAAAATGCAGCGATTACAACTTCTTTTTGATTTCTGTCTGAAAGGGCAGGGTCAAGAGAGTCCCTCATTATAACATTTTGACAGTCGCAAAGTTAAATAAAATTGAGCTCATAAAGAGTCCAATAGTTCGATACAGGTTTACAGCAAGCCTGGAGTTGTTGATGTAACCTTTGTTACGTGACCTCAACCTGTTTAACGTGGAAGCATGCATGGCGGTATATGTACATAGGCTGACAGAAATTGGAACATTAACTCTTATACCTTTGACCTTTATATCTGATTAAGGATATGTGGACACAAACTAACCAAACTTTATAGCAAAGTAGACAGTTGTCTGGTATGTTACTATAGTAAACGGTACAAATTTAAAACAGCTATAATAGAGAAATCTCATTCCTGTCCAGTTACTCACTAATATATAACTGCAGTCGCCCGGAAAGACGATGTGATATATTAAAAAGTTTAGTTCGGTATTTATCCCATAATTTGGAATTATGTAAACACAAGTAACTTTTTTAAAGTGCTAACGATTGACTATACTTCACAGCAGCTGTGCCTCACACAGAAGATGCCGTCTCTATGCACTCTGGCGAAGAGATCTCCACTGATGATTACGCCTCTGTCATCACATTATCAACTGACAGCGAGCACAATGGTTGGGGAATTCCCCTTACTATTATAGCTATTTGTGTCGTTCTTGCTACTCTAGGGCTAGTTATATTTGCCTTGTGCAAGTATCTCAAGAAATCAGAAAACGAGATCCAACGAGGAATGGTACTGATTGTTTTTCATTATGAGCTTCCATTTCCAACATAGATAGACTTAACAATTTAAAATTGTAATGTTTTCAAAGAATCGAACACGATCATGTGGTCACCTTTTGACCTCTCTATATATATCAGCTAGGCCAGCTCTAGCGTACCCTTCAATGCTTCCATTTGGTCGTCCTAGCGAGTCACATTAATCGTATTTTGACATGTTGACGCCACCTTATCGTGGTGACGTTTCTGACACAGTTTGTCTGCTGAAACACCCTATGCGTTTAAATTTCTCACAACAAAAGGCCCCCTACCACCAGGCTGTTTTGTTGTTGTTGTGTTTTGTTTTTGTTTTTTACTTCAGATAAATTTACTCCAATGGAACCAGAATTTATATATTGCCATATATCATAGGTGTATTTACTTTGCCGAGAAACATTCTATTGAATCTAAAATTTGGTTTTCCGGAAAAAACACCACTATACCAGTATAAATATATTGTTGTAAAACTAACCGGAAAAACAGAGCATGTGCCGTCTTTTGTAACTAATATAAGCTTAAAAGGAGTTCACGCAGAGAAAAGCGGCTGCTTTGAATGAACGTATCCATAACCTGTGGTCTGTTTGGTCCTTCTTTCTGCTCCTTAATGAAACCAATGGTGACAGCACCTTTTATTTGCTTCGAGTCTCTTGATTGATGAAAATTCAAATAAATGTCTTGTGGTTGCATCCTTCCCCAAATATGTGTTTTACCGACATTACCTCTCGTTTAATATCAGATCGTGGTGTACCAAGATGTAACGGCGTCCAGAACCATAATCGGCATAATGGCTATGCCTATAAACCTGTCGAAAATGGAGTACAAATTGGTGTGCCAAATGGTGCAACATATCCAATACCACACACAACTGTCAATGTCAACGTCATCGAAATGAAGAATTCGGAACAGAGGTGAGACTTAGCTGGCAACAATCTTTGACAGCAAAATATGTTTTATTTTAACGTAGGGATATTGACTTCAAAATGTGTTCGAAAACTTTGTTTCAAGTATATTGCTTCAAAATCTTCAAAACTTCCTTCATATCTTGTACTGGTAAGGGAGTTTTCATTTATTATGAGGGGCGGAGGGATAGAGGTCATTTTCGGAATACCTGTCCGAATAGTTATATTTATAAAATCCCTCCTGTATGGAGGGTTAAATTTGCAATTTTTCAATTTTTTGAAAGAACATAAATTCCAGATATTCTAATTCAGCGGTTGAAGAAGGAGAGAAATATGTAATGTGGACTGCCAATAGGTGAACTTTTAATACAGCCTAAAACTTTGCTTTCGCCAACTTCACTTGAAGTTGTCAACGCTACCTTAGGAACTATATGCATTAAAGAAGTTCTATATGATAGAGTGTAGTGGAAAATGATATTTTACATGTTTGTTGTTGTGATATAGCTTGCAATTATAAAGCATTGTTGAAATGCCTCCCTCATAATGAAAGCTCCCTCAGTGCAAATCCGACGAAGGTTCACAATTTTGGCATTTTGTAATCTTTAACATAAGCATTTGCAGAAGATGCGGCCAAACATGTTGTCAGACATGCGCAATCGGAGAGCATTCATATGACCTTTTGGTTTATCCTTCTCTGATATTGTTTTTACTGATTTTCCGCCCTTTGAAAATGTGCGAGGAACAAATGCCCTTCTCTTTACACTTCTATTTTAAATGAACATCTTATGAAGCGTAAATACATTTAGATTTGGTTCTAAGGCAATAATACTTACCTTTATTCCAGCGATGCGACTGGAACTCACGAAACTAATGGTGAAGAATGCGGGCAAACACCGATAAATGAAGAGGTTATCGACCGCGATGTAAAAGGTGATGATGGTGATGATTGACCTTGCCGAAGTTTCATTTTCTAAAACATAGATTACTCATAAAAGTATCTACTGTCACCTAATTTTCTCATGATTTTATTTTCCAGAGGACAAAACACTTGCAAAAGGAATAGCCGAAAGTGGGGAGTCTACAAATGGAATTCCTGAAACTAGCGCACCAGAAGGTTACTAACCTTAATCTATTTATGTTGACAATATAATCCAAACGCCTTTAAATGAATTAAAAACTTAAAAGTCGCCTTTGACACATTTTTGAAAGAGGTATTCATTTCCGAAGGATATAATTTGTACTGTACACAAACATGAAGGAATTTCCGTTACAGTTATGTTATTATTGCAAAAGTCAAGAATACAATTTGCATCTTTGTTTATCGTGATACATTCTTATATAAATTGAAATCTTTGGTGTAGTTAACACGTGCGTCAAGCAAAATGTCAGCTGCTCATCTGCTCTCGGACACATTAACCCATGCATTCAGGCAATAATACATAAAATTGATATTTATATTCTAATTCTAATTCCTAATTTCCCTCTCAGACAAAGGACTTGATTCCCCCATAGTGACTGAATGCACAGATGATCAAACGCAGAACCACAGAGGACTCGTATGATAGTAGGTATCAGACGATTAATGAAAATATTCAACATCACACAGAACCATTTCTTAAAACCATGATCCCATCACAATTATTTCCATTGTCCCGATACAGATAGGCATTACAATCTATATAGGCAATAAAATCAACCCAAGTGGTAAAATTAATAAAATTATTAATAAACATGACTTGAAGATTTTAGACTGGTTGGACTGCTTTTTTACTCCACAATATTGTTATGGTCTTCAATAGTTATGGTTGGACTTACTTTCCAAATGCGACATTATGACTGTCAGTACCTCCAGGTTTCTTTAAAACGGTTTGAGCACGTCCTATTCTATATGTCATCCATCATTTCTAAGTTATAAACGGAATGAAACAAGAACACATTCCACAGACAAGACCGGTGTCTTTGTAAAGACATACTGTACCATACAATTTGTCCCAGAATCTCGTCCGCTCAAAATATGGTCCTGCAATTAGTCATTTGAAACATAGCGAAGTATTCCCTTTACACTCACGTATGCCCAGGATTTCGGTTTTTTATAATATGTAAGTTGTCTTCTCTCAAAACTTTCAAGAATTTAGTTAGTTTTCTTCAGAGTCAATTCAAGATCAAAATCGAAACACCAAGTTGTTGTTTCAGAGATCTTCTTTGTTGCAGGCCAAGTCTGGACAAAGTCTGTTTACAATAAACACTAGTCTGGAACCGATAAACGTCACTGGATTTAAATGAACCTTCCAGAATATAACCTGAATTCATTAATCCTGAAACCTTAAAAAATAAAAGTCAACCACCTCTCTATCAAGTAAAAATCACAACTCGCTTCATATTGTTCATCCCACACCATGGACTCTCATAATTATATTGCTTGCGCTAAATTCCAATGTATTCTTCTAGAAGAGGCTAATCTGAATGAAGGAGGTCAATACACACTTCGTCAAGATAGTTCAATGACAGGACACAGCAGAGATCAGGATTCCGACGATGACACAGTGAATACGAAGATGTTGAGTGTGGGTTGACTGTTGAATTACGACGAGTACAGTTTACATCATCAAAGCTACCATGTTTCTGCCGTTAGAGGTTTTTTGTACCATGAGTCATTTTTACACGACATGTCCTTTTCATACATATTTTATATCATTTGCCTTTATTGACTGTACATCTCTCTTTTAAATCAACAATCAGGGAAAGAGTTTAAAAATCTGAATGCCGACATGGTACAGAAATTGTTTGATTGCGTGGCAAGCTATGTATTTGTCAAATTAAGGTGTTGCATACTGAATAGAAAATATGCAAATTAAAAGGGTATAAAATTAGCAATATCACACTATTTAACATCAGTGGTAATTTTCACTTTGTTTTCAAATGTACTATGAAAGCCTTTTACTAAAGGGCGTCGCACCTCGGGGACAGATATTCGGACTCTCAATCTTTCACAATATTTCTTTTGGCCTACCACTTGTGGTGGTTCATTTTGAACCTCATGGAGTACCTAAGGTTTTCACTGGCTTTGTTTTCTGAAAATCGGGAATTTTATTTTCTGCCATGGAGATAACAAGGGATGGCGTCCATTTTGAATTTCAAATATCGGTAAATGTTTGGTAATAATGTGTTTCAATCTGTGGTTCCAATGTTTGCATGGTGACCCCCGATTTTTATTCTTGATTTTGAAAGAAAACTTGAATGATCAAAAGTTATAGCTTGAGGAAAGTTTGGGCAAAAGTTTAAGTCTTTCGATTTCGAGGCGCGAAGTGAGTATTTTAAGCACGTTTGCACATTCAAATAAGAATTATTAAACTACCTATTTAACCATTGACATAGTGAAAGAATTTCTGCTCCTGAACCATTCACCATAATGGTTTGGCCAAAATACAAGTCGTTGGATTAGCTTAAAATCTCTACTATTTCTGCACATCGATTGGGCAATTCAATGTCAAATATATATCAGTAAGATAATGCTAACCAAAAGAAGAGAAAAGTTTATATATTTTACTGTATCTTTGGTTTTTCCCTATATATTACATAGACAATGGTGATAGGTATAAGTTAGAGAGAAAATGTCACGTTTTTGTATTGATTCCATTTTTCTCTTGTTTTGCTGGTACAAAGTTTGTCAATGGAAACTTAGTCAAGACATTTAATGTAGGTTGAGTGTATAAAAGGATATTTGCATATATTTTTAAAGATCTACTGAGAGTACCAGGATCCCTCATTTTAAAATTTGAACGACTCTGCAGTATGTGTATGAAACTGTTTTATAGGTATGTAAATAATGGTGTGTTGATCTCGGTACAAAGGTTAATAGATCAACCCATGAATGACTTTATAAATGGTGAGGTCCGTAACTGACATGAATGAATGGTATCACAATGACCATCTAGGTACTAGGCAATATACTATGAGATGTGTTGTTAGTCCTACGGTTTACGAGTAAAGCAGCTGGGGCCATATATCCCATCCTTAACCTTACCAGTAACCCCTGATTTCAAAATTTAGGCTGAACGATCATCATCTTGAAATTGAATCATAGGTAGGAGAGGAAAACGAAACAAGACACCAGCTGATAATAGATTTCCCAAGAAGTGCATATATTGCTGTTGAAAATGGGATGCATTTTATTTTTCATTACCAATGTCATTGTCAAGCTAGGAAAAAGATTTTTAAAAACAGCTGATTACAAAGTACATAAACAACAAAGAAACCGCTTTAAAAGCTACTATCAACTGCAGTCTTGTGTTTAGGGTATTCCTAAAAATACCATATATAAACATCAATTATAGATCACTAGTAATTTGCAATGTGATGTAATTCAGTATTGTCAAGTATTCTTCCCAGTCTTACATTTTCATTAGTTTTATAACCATTTTTAAATTGTTGTTGTTATATTACTATTATTTTACCATATCCACAGAAAATATAGTAGTGTCATAAAGTTACTATTATTATTATTGATGCAAAAGTTGAAACCAATCTGTCTGTACAAATTTCCAGTGTCATATGCCTTGCAAAAGTCCTTTCTCACTTGTTAGTGCTGTAACAGAAAAGTAGATCAATTATTCATCTTCAAGATTCACATACATAGTTTTATAAGATCTACGGAGTTACACCCATATGTAATTTTTGCATTGCAATTATGTGAATAAATATCTGAACATGACCTGAATAAATGTATTATTATGGTGATCAGAAAAAGAGGACCTTATTTCAAAACTGCAATGATGACATTCTCGTGTAATTGTAGACTTTGAAATATGTAGTGACATGAACAACAGTGTTTGTAATTTATGTGCACTTACAAAAAAGTGATCAACGCAGTTGTCATATTTGAGGAAGTAAAAACTGTGACCACGGGAGGGTAAACTGTCCATTTCTGATTTAACAAAGTGTTGATCATGTGTCAGAATTTTACTTTCAGAAAAATACTTGTATTTCCTGCAAACTTTGTCTAAGAAGAAATTATCATCCTGCTGTCCCATATATTCTCTTCGTTATTTCCACAAAAATGTGATGTATCTGAAAACGACTGCTGTTTGATTAATTCAATGGCCCTGATTGTCGCAGACATGTGGGAATGTGCGTTTGAAAGAAGAGAGGCCAACAGGCAGTTATTTTCAGATCATTTTAATTTTAGCATCCCATTTTGATTAGAGAAATGCAGTTGACATTGTTATGAACAATAAAATCATTCATTCATTTGCAATTTTTGCTGATAAACAAATACTTTCATTAGTGATAGGACTCTCTTCATATGATGTACGGAAACAGAAAATGGTTCATGACATCAGTAAATTGATGTACAGTACTTGTAAAAACTCTGAGATTGATTAAAATTAAACTAGATTTATGGTTCCTTTAAAATGCTGTCAGTTGGCAAATTTTCTGTTACTGCATATGCCTTCTGGTGACAACAATGTATGTGGCCACTGACCATATTGACAGTCTTCCCTCATGATAGATTCTGACTCGTGACCAGCCGGGCATTTTTTGCTCCATTTTGGTATTTTTGAACAGTTTTTATGGCAGTCACCTGACAGTCAATCATGATCTAATAGTTCATCTGATAACTCTGACATGATGTTTCATTATCTGTTTATTTTCTGATCATCTTATGTTTTGTTGAATGATTTGGCATTGACTGTCAATCATGGTCATATCATTGTCAAGTAGTGACTATAATGTGACTGTGTTAATGGTCACAGTTTTTACTTGACCATCTTATGACCATCATTTGACTGTGTGACTGCCAGGGCTAGTCATGGCCAAATGGCAGTGTGGAAGTGATGACCCTAATATGACCATGTTTCATGGTCACTGTTATCCATTCTTGACCATCTCATGACCATGATTTGATTATGAGTGTGTGAGTTGTCATTCATTGTCAAATCATTGTCAGTTTTGATCATGATCAGCGCTAATGATAGTTAAAATATGGTTGACCATGTTTGATCATGAAATATGGCACATTATCATGGTCACCAAGAAAGCAGGCAAGTATGCACCTTGTGCTCAAACTCTCCTCAATAAACTTTTAACCATTTAAGTCATGGAATGATTGTATGATCATACCGTCTGAGGTAGTCTCAGAATTAGAGTTTTGGTCAAGTAATATAGTGTCACTTAATTCAGCTCAATGGCTTGAACAGAGTAGAGAGATTATGAATGAAGACATTCTAATTTACTCGGATGCCTCCGAACAGGCATACAGAGGCCTCAGTGAAAGGCAGGCTTATGATTGCACAGGGAAATTGGTCCCAAAGTGAGAAATCGATGAGTTCGACATGGAGAGAAACAAAAGCAGTAGAAAATATGCTCAGAAGATATGGAAATAGGCTAGAGCATAAGACGGTCACTTGGTTTACAAATAATATGAACGTACCCAGGGTAATTGAGAATGGCAGTTCCAAACCTGATCTACATAGTATATCTTTGAGTATTAATAACTGTATAGTACAGAAGGATCTAACCTTAACGTAGTCTGGATCCCAGGAGTCAAAATGATTTGGCAGATTACATCAGCAAAACTGTGGATTGCGATGATTGGGGAATCAGTCCTCTAATATTCAGTATGTTAAGCACCTTATGGGGACCATTCACAGTGGACAGATTTGCCTCATATTATAATGCTAAATGTTCACGGTTTAACTCGAAATTTTGGAACCCTTGGACAGAGACGGCTGACGCATTTCTGTTCATTGGGGGTACCTCCACCCTACCTGATTCCTCGTGTGTTGAGACATGCAAGCATGTAAGGCACAGGGCGTGCTGGTTATCCCAGCGTGGGAAGGGGCCACGTACTGGCCACTGCTCTGCCACGATGGCAAAAATTTTGAAAGTTTGTAACAGAAATAAAATGGCTGCAACAGGAAAAAGGCATAGTGTTGCCTGGCAAGTACAGAAATACGGTGTTCCGACAAACCGTACTCCCCTTCAGAATGCTGGCTCTGAAGTTGGAATTTTAATTTGATTTTTTGCAGAATTCCACCATTCAACTTATAACTAATATTTCTTTTCTCTCCAACAGAACTGAATCTGTGGTCACATCTTTTTTACAGAGAAGTCATCAAGTCATCCACCCAGATTTAAAGAAATACACAGATGTCCTACCAGATATCATTCTACGTTCTAGGCACCCCGGACAATTTTGAACTATGTGTCTTATTTAAAGCATTGGATAAAGTTCGCTTATGCATACAAAATGAAAGTGTTCCCAGCGAGTCCATTAGATTTGACTCTTTTCTTTATGAATTTGATGGATTCCAACAAATCGTCTGTTGTTATTCTGAACGTGTTTTATGCACTCAAGTGGCTGCATAGTTTCACCGCTTTCTGTCTAATTAATCCCACTGATAATCCAGTTGTTGTAGCTGTGATAGAGTCATCAACTTAAAAAAGAGAGTGTTAGCCAAGCCAACAGTTCTTAGGGAGGTAGTCCGTGTTGAAGTTTTACTGCAACTGTGTTTGAAATATTCTTCATCAACAGATTTAATGACAAGACGAGATATTGCTATGTGTCTTTTGATGTTTTCAGGTTTTCTAAGATTTAAAGAGTTGTCGAATCTGAAATGATCCTAGTTTTTGTATCAGATTCCCATCTAGAAGTCATGATTGCAGCAAGCAAAACTGATCAGTACAGACAAGGAGATAACGTCGCCATTGCTCGTACAGGCACTGTCTCTTGCCCAGTTATAAATCTAGAAAAATATGTTTCATTGGCAGGCATCGATTTACATTCTCAAGATTTCCTTTTTAAACCCTTAACTAGATCGGGAGGCATTAGTAAAGGCGATTAAGCCATTGAGCTATACCAGAGCTAATGAGATTGTGAGGGCAAGATTAGGAGAATTTGCCCAAAACCCGTCCAGATTCACTGTTCATTCATTCAGGGCAGGGGGAGCCACGATGGCAGCTGCCTCAGGGGTGAACGACCGTTGTCTTAAAAGACATGGCAGATGGCGATCAGAAAGTTGTAAGGGCCGTTACGTGGACGACAAGCTAGAGATAGACCAGCAGTAACTCAAAAATTAGGTCTGTAACCGTTCACAACAAGATCTATACTTTGGGGGGTCCAGAATAAAGCACGTGAGCCACACTCCTCATGAACAAAGTGATTAGCATTGTGTATTGTGTGTTTTCTGTTGGAAGATAGATTGAATGGGAATGTAGACGAAACTAATATTTTATAGCGGTTCGAAGTAAAGCGTTAAAATATTGTTTTGTCGGCACAGAGATATGTAGCTATGTAGGCTGGGATGGATCTCAGCTGATAGATACAAAGTATGTAAACTGTAGCAGAGGAAATGACACCAGCTGCAATGCTGTTGTAATCTTGGCGGGATTGCCTTGATCGGTGATTGGTGGGAAGTTTCGAAGGAAACATTTAGAGGCCGTTGATTGGCTGTGACTGTGGATAAAGTGAGGGTGCCACACGAGGTAGCACCAGTCCAGACTCACGCTTCAACGGGCCGGGGCACTGTGAGACACCGAGTCCGCCGCCCCCCACCCACCCTTTTATGAATCCTCTTTTCAATTTTCGTACTTAATTTGTAAATCACTTGCGCTTTTCCAGACAACTTGTTTTCAATTGTAAATTACCTACGCTTTTCCAGAGAACTTTTTTTCCCTTTGAAAACATTTTAGAACAAAGGGTTTTTAACTCTGGTTTTTAGCGCTGGGTAATTTTTCTGTGCAGTTTGCCGTAAGTCTTTTAACGGTACACTTCGCTGGTAATCTTTTTCAAGTGCCCTAGTCCAGAATAAAGCACGTGAGCCACACTCCTCATGAACAAAGTGATTAGCATTGTGTATTGTGTGTTTTCTGTTGGAAGATAGATTGAATGGGAATGTAGACGAAACTTAGTGAAAAGTTACAGCTAAGGGAGCGTTCAGTTTTTACGGCTGGGGGGGCCGGCAAAATCTTGTCGCCGGTGTTCAAAAAAATATAAACCCCCCCCCCTGCATTTTTTTCGTGAAAAAAGATGACCCCCCCTTTGTCAGACGAAAAAAATTGATGACCCCCCCCCCCCCCGCTAAAAAATAACTAAAACCCATACGTCAAATTTACCCGCATGGTTTGGATTTGAACTCCGGTACGCCGCGCACTTTATTCGTGTAGCAGAGATGCCAGTGCACAAACTTCTCAGCCACATCCATTGAAACGTCTGTTAATTAGGACGACTGTAAGGCAATTTTTAACTTCATTTCAATAGACAACTCATGTCCATGGACATTGTATAAAGTGAACTTTATTGGAGTGGTTCGCCAAAGGCAGCCCTCGGTTAAGAGGGTCATGGGCCATAACGTAAAGTCAACTTTATTCTAGTGGGCCACCGGTACCACTGGTAAAGAGGGTCGATCATGGCTATTGCATAAAGTAGACTTTACTGGACAGGGCTGCTGAAGGCGCACGGCCATTAAGATTGCCGTGGGGTATTACATAAAGTCAATTTATTGGAGTGGGCCGCCGCAGGTGGCCCGCCGGTAAAGAGGGTCGATCATGGCCATTGCATGAAGTAAACCTAATTGGAGTGGGCCGCACAAGGCGTCTGCCTGTTAAGAGGGTCATGGGTAATACATAATGTATATTTATTGTAGTGGGCTGCCGAAGGCGGCCCGCCGGTAAAGAGGGTCGATCATGGCAATGGCATAAAGTGAACTTTATTGTTGGTATTATATTTTTGAAAATGTGGTGACCCCCCTTTCTTACCAGTGAAAAAGCGATGACCCCCCCTTTGCGGATTCCAAAATTTTGATGACCCCCCACTGGATTTTGCCGGGCCCCCCCCCCCCCCGGCCGTAAAAACTGAACGGTACCTAATGTCCCTTGAAGAAAGAGAACAATAATGCAAAACAAAATCGTGGGTTTTTTCAACACAAACTCTAGTAAAAATAAGAATTTTAATTTCATGATGTAGTCTCATTTTTTTCTTAAATTGATTTCAATCATTGAATACCAAATTTGAGGATCCCGACCCAAAATATGTATCCCTTTATCTTTCAAGTAAACTATTGTTACCGTACTATTAAAATTTTAGCTTTTATAGAATATCTAGTATAATGGTGGTTTCATGTCGTCTTTGGTAAGATATAAGAGCAAACGTTTGAATGTTCAATTAATCTGGTTGCTATTTTTTCATGGAAGGAAACAACTTCCTATCACTTGGTCTGTGGGGAAGAAGGCAGGTCCCGTACTCCAAGCAGGGAACATGCTGGTTGCAGCTGGCGGGCTCGTTGTATCGCTGGTAGTTGGACCATTTCTATCTACAATACCTGATTCCGATGATGAACAGAACTTTCAACCACAGCGTTGAAGATTATGCAATGATGAACCAAACGGACCACCACCAACTAACGATCCTAGAGCACAGTTTCCAATCCAGTCGATGAGACAACATCCCTGATTTGGATTCCTTATTCCATCATGTCAGGAATATTTATTTTGGTTTCTTGTATGTACTTCGGGTTGTATGCCACCCTATAGTGATAAGTTCTGACGAGAAAGATCTGGCAACGAAATATTATTTCACGGACAGGAACGAAACTTTTCGTTTTCGCATTGTGTTAACCTCTGTATTCTTTACGTATATTTGTTCGTGTATGCCGGGAATGAAGCTATTTTAGTGGTTTTTCTCTATACTTTTGCGATAAAATGCAATGTCGAATTCAGCCCACAGATCGCAAGCTTGCTGACGATTGTTGATGGAGTGGAGTTGTCTTGTCGAGGGGTGTCGCCATTTTGATTTCCCGAATCCTTCATCCACGAATGATGTTGATCATTGATCATTGATCATTGATCTGTCAGGTTGTACGTTGGCGGCGCTGTTTGTTATCACTCTGGGGTAACAGTAGTGGAGTTGTACTCTTCTGCGGGGCTATTCTCATGGGGATATCGATGGGTTCTGCTTGGCCAGCTGCGATCACGTGGGCTGAAAGAAATATCAGAATCAATGGTAAAGTCACAGGAATGTTCCTGGTGGCGCTGTCGCTTGCCTATTTACTCTACCCATGGATTATGGGTATTATAATCACTATTTACTCGACATACCCAAGGAAATGTGCGATGTTTAGATCCTAATGATGCTTGCTTCTCTTTGTTGATCGATTCCTGAAATTTAAATCTGTGTCTTTATGTCTCCATAGAAGATCAAAACACAATAATTGACAATGTGTCATTTATTTTAATTTCACTTAAGGTGGTATAAGACTTGAAAATGAAAGACTTAAACTTTTGCTCAAATTTCCTTTCAACCATTCTCTCATCAAATCAGAAATAACAATCAGGGGTCATCGCGTAAATTTTGGTTCCAGCGAGACAAATTGCCTGAATATGATAAACTGCTTGAAGTTAAGCTTCAGAGTGATTTCTATTCATAGTATTGCAAAAAAATAAAGAGTAAGGACAGAGGGGAAAAAATCTTGTTCATCGGATTTTTGGACCAAGGTTCAGGAGCGGCAGGCGATTTTTTTTTTTGCCAAAGGTAACCATGGTCCCTCGAACTTTTTAGCCAGGATGCAGACAAGGCAAAATAATCTTTTCCCCTTTTAGACTAACAAGAAATATCTCAGACAAGATACACTAATACTGTTTATTGAATTCAACACTATTTCTCAACAAAAACATAGGGAATTACATATAACAGTTGGTGTTTGCACAACAGTCTCATTCAGAATCCCACATGCCGCGAAAACCCGACGAAGTGTAGGGCGCCGCCAGCGGCGGTACTAAAGTATTTGCAAAGCAGAAGTATGAATTTGCCGAAATAAAAAAATCCAAATCGGGCGAAGTAGAAGGGGCGATTCCGATGAACAATTTATTTTTTTCTTTCTGGTCTAAACTGTATCTCCTTGCCAGAATGAAAGCATTTTTAGCAGTTTCAGCAAGACGTCTGTTTCACAACAGTTCCACCATAGGGTCCTCGATCTCCGATGATGATGATGATGATGATGATGATGATGATTAAATATTTAAAAATGAAGAAAAATAAAAATAGATTTGGACTCAGTAAAGTTGTAGTTGTTGTTGTTATTGTTGCAGTTGATAGTATTTGCAGAAAAGAACAAATTATGCGCAGCAAAATTCAATACAGCCTTTACTGTACACATGGAGGTAAGCTACCTCCATGCTATGCACATGCGGTGCAAAATTCAATACAGCCTGCAAGTTTGGCTGTATTAATTTTGCAGCGCATGTGTATATAGTATAAAGGCTGTATTGAATTTTGCAGTGCATGCCTGTAGAGTTTGGCTGTATTAAATTTGCAGAGCATACTTTGTTCTTTTCTGCAAATACTATCAACAACAACAATAACAACGACAACAAATTTACTGAGTCCAAATATTTTTTTTTTATTTTCTTCATTTTTGAATATTTAATCATCATCATCATCATCGGAGATCGAGGACCCTATGGTCGAGCTAGCGCCTGTGTGGGGTTAATTATTAAATGTTCGATCACGCAGGGGCCACAGGTCATTTGAACCACAGGTACTTCCCCATCGCTTCGCGAATCCCTTATATCATGATACAACGAGAAAAGGTTCGCCAAGCGCCCGTGATTTGGACATATGAACACCGTCCTGAAAATTGCGCATTTTCAATATTTTGCATCCAATGTCGCAAATTATTGAAAAATTGAACTTTTTTTACTGCGCTGATTAACTTTTCCTCTGTGACGTCACTTTCCTGTACTGACCTTTTACCTGAGCCAAGCCCCAACATACGTCACGTCATCGCTACCTTGTCCTGCCTTCTCAGGCCACCGCGGTAACGTCTTAACTTGGCCGTGCTGTCTGAGGGATTGAAAAACAAATTCTTTACCTCCCACATGCTCCCAGAGATCAAACGGTAATAGTTGTTGTGCCTATTTGATACCAACGCAATTTCCATCGAACGGTCCGCACGGCTGATCGCGGTCCATGCTGGGTGAGGTGCGGTTGTGAGGTCATCGTTCTGTGGTTACGACTATATCGACCACGTAACGACATTTATGCGTCGTCTTCTACACTTTCTGAAAGACAAAAAATGAAAACCACCGAAGCGATTACCGTCGTAACGGTAAGTTTGATTTTTTGTCACATCACTGATTATTAGTATGAGTTAAATGCAACGCCCACAAAGTTTTTTAAGCTTTACAATACGCACGGTCCCTCCTATGCAACTCATACGAGCATACACAGTATACACCGAGTATACACCGATGACGTCATTCCTGCCATATTCCAAATACAATTACAAAACACAGTTGTCTTCTACGGGTTCGAACCCAGAGAAGATTTTGTACATTTTAAGTTCAGATGACAAGTTGTCTCTTATGAAATATTGTACAAACACTATGTCTACCCAGGAGCGCAGGCCAAGACATTGTCAACAGTGTTTTATCATAGGGGTTGCAGAAATATCCGTCCCGGCAGGGGAAGCGGCAGGAGGGGTCAGTCTTGGTCTCAGCACAGGGTTCTTCTTGCTTTGGTTTATTTTATTTTAATACATGACTATGATATGTATTGCAATAAGGAAGCATACTTCCAACCTTTGGTGTCTTGGTCATATGTTAGCACTGGTTTTGTAAGAATTTCTTTTTCTCCTTTGCTGTGTCACACCACGGTCCCTCCACAAGGGGACCGTGGTCACACATTTGTACTTGTGGGCAGTGTTTTGTCACTGTGCTGCGTCTATTATCTGATGTGTTTGATTGTCTAAATGCTCCAAAGCAGCAAGGGTAAATTACTAATCTGTGGACGCTGTCACCAGATTACCACCGAATTAACTTTGACAAAGTCAACAATGAGGCACCAGTAAGGTATAACAGACGATTTAAAGGCACTGTTCGCAATCCCTGGGATCACCTTTGTTCTAGTCTGTAAGAGGATTAAAATTGTAATCTAGTGGGTAAATTTTCTGATGAGACAATCTTGTGCCAACGCAGGCCTTAAACCCAGGCTCAAAAAGGCCCAGGATTGGGATATAATAATAATAATAATATTTTTATGCTTGCTTGTAAATATAGGATTTACATCACATTTGTGGCAATAAAAGTGTGATACAAAAATAAGTTAAAATTTTGTTCAATAAAGATAAAGTATTACAGTATAATAATAGTAGCTAATAATAAATATAACTAGGTATTTCTTTGTTTATATAAAGTAAAAATATAATCAGCAAGTTGTTCATTAAAAGATAACTCTTGTTTTGTTAGTAGAGAAATAAGCTGATTTTCAGTATCGTCGTTTGGGAATTGATTTTACTGAAAAAGTACTTTCTTTGGACTTTGTATTTCTGACAGACTAATAAAAAGTGTGTTTCATCTTCAATACTGTTGGTGTTACACTGATTGCAGTATCTTTCAGTAATTGGGGTTTTTGGAACAGTGTGTCTCCCTTTTTCAATTGCTAGATCATGATTGCTAATGCGAAGTTTGGTGAGCAATTTTCTTTCTCACCTTGCAACTGTGTTAAGTAGGGTTCTAATCTAAAATTACGTTTTATTTTGGCATACATTCTTAGTTTACTATTTTCATCAGTGATCAACTTTTTCCAAAAGACTTCATAATTGTTTGTTAAATTTGTTTTCATTAAACCAGTTATAACTTTGTGGTGTTTAAGTGATGGAGCTTTATCAAGGAGAAAGTCCATTCCATTGTCTTTAATTAAAGCACTTAAACAGTTAAACCAGGATCTATTGTTAGTGTTGTTTACCATTTGCTCCAGAAAAGCTTCTTTAGCAAGATTACAATGTGGCAGTTGTACGATATGAAGCCAGTGTTTAACAATATTAAGTTTGATCTCAAGTAGAAGTGGAAATTGTCCTAGTTCACCCCTCACAGCGGCATTACAAGCTTGTTTATTACACTGTAAAATGTTCTTACAAAATTTGAGGTGAGTTTTTTCAATTGCTGATTTATCCCACTTCTTGTAATGCATGAAATCTTGTCCCCAAATCTCTGAGCCATACAGTAAAACAGGTTTAATGAAAACATTGAATAGATGTAGGGAAAATTTTATCTTTTTGTTGTGCAATAAAATCCTTTTTACAGGGATGCTCAACGGAAAGTAGACGATGAGATTAAATGATACCTTACTCAATTACTAATTTACATCAGACACTTTATTTCTAAAACTACACTAGTACCTCACAATATTGCTTGCGAGCGGCAAGTTCTCAAGACAAGAATAACAAATACCAGACCTAAATGATTCCTTAACATAACAGTCGCTTGCCCGCTTCTCTGCCGACATGAGTGCCTTATCTCTTTCCACTGGTTTATTGCCGTAATCTTATACCACGATACTAATTACACAGCGACAAAAGACAACTGTAGTTCTTGCTGAAGAAGTATAAAAGAGTATTTCTCGCGGGGAATCTAGCTCTGCCATAGCGGTGACGGTCTGTGACATTAGCAGTGACACTTGTTTTGTCAATTTGGTACATCTTTTCTCTCCAGCATACAATTATGGTAAAACTGCCACTCTGGTCTAGTGGAAGATGAGGCAATAAACCAGTGGAAAGAGATAAGGCACTCATGTCGGCAGAGAAGCAGGCAAGCGACTGTTATGTTAAGGAATCATTTAGGTCTGGTATTTGTTATTCTTGTCTTTCAGAACTTGCCGCTCGCAAGCAATATTGTGAGGTACTAGTGTAGTTTTAGAAATAAAGTGTCTGATGTAAATTAGTAATTGAGTAAGGTATCATTTAATCTCATCGTCTACTTTCCGTTGAGCATCCCTGTAAACTATACAAAGATTTTGCTGCTTTATCAGCCAAATTTGTAATTGTGTCACTAAAACTACCGTTTGATTTAATTGTCAGTCCTAAGATGTATAGCTCTTAACAGATTTGATGCATGTACTACCATAGTTAAATATGTGTTTATCTACCAAAGGAGATTTACTAAAATTAATTGCTTGGGTTTTCTGTAAATTAACAAGCTGACTGGTGTGAAGCTGATAAGCTGACTGGTGTGAAGAAGATTATGAGGCATTTCTGTATTTTGTCTCTTTTTGAAATAGGGCTGTTCGGTAGAGTTGACTTTTCAGATCCTCAGATTCAGATCCTCAGATCCAGATTCAGATCCTCAGATCTCAGACCTCAGATTCTATAACTTCAGACGCAGATTCGGATTAAAATTTCACAACTTTCAAAGTTTGATGTAATAATATACTGATAATCAAATATATTTAGATTTGAAAAGGCTTTAGAAATTATTTTATTTCCATCTTGAATCTTGAACTTAAAAACTTCGATCTCAGAATCAGAACGTCATCAGTCAAAGAAAGGGTGCGCAATGATTCGACTTGTTATATCATCACGTGAACGTTCCCTCAATAGTCAAGACATAAAGAGAAACACACACCAGGATCGAACGATCAAGACCGCGACGATCATGTAAATGCTGGCTATCGGCAGTCCGTATTTTACCCATCGTTCGTAATATTGATGGCCAGGTAATATAACTAATCCATGTTGGAAGCCAGTGAGGCTAAATCAGAATTCAGGGGGTCGGAAGAAGCAAGTTAGCTAATCTGTAATTGTAGACCCGTGTTCGTTGAAACTTGTTAAGCGAAAATGTTTATGTAGACGTCCGACTATTTTGTTTTCATTCATAACTGCCTTGTATATGTCATATTCAAATTATTTTTTTAAAAATTGCAATCATACTGTTAATACGGGTATTGTAAAAGGCTTGTAAATTTGAATCTGCATCTGAAGTTATAGGATCTGAAATCTGAGATCTGAGGATCTGAATCTGAGGATCTGAAAAGTCAACTCTACCAGGGCTGTTCACAGTTTACGTCACTGTTCTCTCATTAATATGAAAAAATAAATATTTGTCCGCAATTTTAGATTACGCTTTTGAAAATTACGCATGCAAAAACGACGAAAACACATCTTAGTGGGCGACTGCTAGTGTAACAATGAATACTAAAAGGCATATTCACGACTCAGAGTACAAGCTGCAAAAACGGCCATGTATGCAACATTGATAAAATTTGTCCGCATTTCAAGCTGCGTGTCCGATGTCGCGCGCGTACAGCTATATTTAGTAACAAACCTGTAACCGTGAACAGCGCTATTGCAATCATTATATAAATATGTTGCTAGATTTTGGATTAAGTATAGGGGTTAAAGCCAAAGTTTAAAGGCCAGGAATTTGATCCAGCTGAGGGATCAAGTTTGTTTTAATCTATAAGAGGATTATGGAGTGTCATAGCCTTTTGTTTCATTGAAATTGTAATCTAATAAGTATAACTTTCCCTGCGAGACAATATCTGACGCCGGCACAGGCCTAGCCATAGTTTGCAATCCCTTGTTCTCCCATTTCTGATATATTGACACGTAGTAACTACATACAGTGTTTGTCTTTTAAAGTGTTATCAAGTTTAAGAACCACTTATTTTTGAGACAAAAATGATAAACAACCTATGGTAACCATGGGAATCATATCACAAGCTAAATATAGCCTCTGGTATTCATAAACATGACTCTAATTTTAGTGTGCTAAGACAAAGCACATGTCCAGCACTTTGACTTAGTGTAAACAATGAAAAGTCATTACTTAAGCTGTAAAAAAATTTTGTTCAGCAAAATTATCCCTCCTATAGTTTATACTTAAACCATCATAATATATGTTTGTCTAAAATAACTTATTGTGTTAAGTATGTTGCAGTGCTTACAAAAAAGTTGTAGGTGAAAGGTCACATGACATACAATATACACCCTACCCCACCCCGATTATTGGACAACACATTTCTGCTGTTGGAGTCTGTGTTTACCGATACAACTGGCTATGCAGGTGTATTTAACAATATGTATTGTACCAATAGCCCAACAGGGGACTAATTGTGCTCCAGTGTAACTGGCCATTTGCCCAATGTCAAGGGGGCAAATGGTCTCCTGCCTTGAGGGCACATAGTCCGTTGCTTGAGCTATGTTTTTATTACATGCCTCTTTTACTTATAGTTTTCACTCCAAATCAGGGAAAGACACTTATTTTTTTATCCACTTGCCCTTCAGGCAAGTGGGGGGTTCGGTTCACTTGCGCGAATTGGAAAACCACTTGCCCAGTATAATTTACATGTTTGAAAAAAGCTAAAACATTGGTTTTCCATTTCACGCACTTTATTTTGAAAATTATCATGTTATCATGAGAAAATGTCAGACATTCTCATAGGGTTCTCCTCACACTTCTAAGAGTGCTGGATGGCTCATTTATATTAAATTAATTATTAGAGCCCCACCAGCTGTATCTTTTAGCATTCTTTATGTGATTTTACTTCTGAACTAAAACAAGATTTTGGGGAAATGTGCTCTTTGAGGGGTGGAATACAAGTATTGTTAACTGCCAAGTGAGACTGCATGTGCAATTTTGAACAAGAAAAATATAAATGTGTGCAGAAACGTAAAATGGCACCCCATGCAAATATAGCAAAAACAGTGTACACCGTGCATATATGCATTTGAATATTCATGGAAACAACAGAGTAGTCCAATGTAATGCATAGTGTTGAATGTTTTCAAATGGGACAAAAATGCTTTGGTTTCTTTGTAGTATGGTGGGAAATCAAAATAATGGTTAAAATGTAAATTTACTTGTCCAATTTTTCACTAAAGAATGTTCTGTAAAGCTGTAAAAGACCATATCCTGTAACTGGGTAGAATTTAAAGAAAAACAGAGAAAATAGGAAGCCTTTTTAGGTCAACAAATTTCAAGATTTACAGCTAGTGGGGCTTTCATATTCATATAAAAATTTCTAACAGTTCATATGTTTGTGTTTACTTTCTTGGGGCTTAATGTACAAATAATAACAGCCATTTTAAATGTATCTTCAAGGTATTTTTGCTGTTAAAAGTTTTAACTTATCTATACAGAAAGAAAAAAATCTGTAGCTATAAAGGAATGTTTTGAAGCTTCTGAAAAATAATGTACTTCTTTGTCATGTTTTACTGCGCTGATATCATACACAAGCCCTATGAAGTTTGGATTACCATTGCACTATACCAGTATCCTATGTTTTCCTAATAACTTAGGTGGTCTTTTAATGCTCATGCGCAGACTAAATAGAATTTAAACCAACAACCTAAGGCGTCGGTAGTTTTCAATGCGTCTTGAAAGCTGAATTTCTCGATGTCAAACTCGCTCCAATTGCTTCTTGACAGTCATTTTAGAATGGGAAAATTCACAAACAGAGAGGTTGGTCGCCACGGACAAGTAACTTTTTGCTTATTGACCTGAAAATTAAGTCAGTGTTCATTGAAAATTCAAAGACTTGACCCGTTGACACCAAATATTGCTCATGACTTTCATTGCATGCGGTCTTGCCGCTCACTGTCACTCAACAAGTTAACATTGAAGAGTACGTTTTAGCATTGCTGCGGATCCGTAGCCCTACCACTCCCTTTGCTGGTTGTGTTGGGGGAGTGGGGCTCCCAACACAACCAGCAAAGGGAGTGGTAGGGCTACGGATCCGCAGCAAGTTTTAGCATAGACTTTAAAAACTTAAAGTCTATGGTTTTAGTAAAAGTCCCTTTTTTGTGGTTATTTTTCACCACTGGACTTTATTTTTACATCATTATTATAACCTTCACAAAAACTGCTGCGTGTTTCTTTTTTAACCGTATCGACATATTGTGAGACACCGTAACCTCACAGTCAATGCAATGGACTTTGGTGAACGTACGCTCCACAAGCTGAACAGCTTTTTCATATGCAAAATCAGCGTATGGTATAACCGGTGGTATTGTCTGAACTGCATTTTATTGAAAGCGATTACATGATTCTCTTCGTCAACTCTTCAACTCTTCATGCAATTTTATGAAAAATCTTATGGAAATGTTCCCAATGGCATAATATGATTATTAGTCCCCACGGACACCGTCCGGGGGGACTTATAGGTTTGGTCATGTCCGTCCGTGTGTGCGTGCGTGCGTCCGTCTGTCCGTCCGTCCGTCCGTCCGTTCACGCAGATATCTCAGACATGCCCAGGTCAATTTCTTTCAAACTTTGCACAAGGATAGTACCCTACCCCATACAGATGCACGTCGATTTGTTTCACAATGCGATCAAATTTGGCCGTGTTAGAGGACTTTTTAGTTTTCATCTCCATAGACTCCCATGTATAAGGCAGTCTCCATAGACTCCCATGTATAAGGCAGTCCATAGACTCCCATGTATAAGGCCAAGAAAAATAAAAATTTAGTTTCTCATCGTATTCATATTGCAAAAAGGATGCAGTGACATAGTTTTTAGTCCCCACGGATGAAGTCCAGGGGGCTTATAGATTGGGTCATGTCCATCCGTGAGTCCATCCGTGAGTCCATCCGTTCACGCAGATATCTCAGATATTTTGACAAAATGTCACGTGACCTCAGTGACCTTTGACCTCAAATATATATATATTTGTCCATAACTCAGTAACCACAAGTGCTACACCCTTCATATATGGTATGATGGGAGAGCTTATGACGCCACATATTGTACCTCATTAATTATGTGCATATCTAATTTTGAGCGAGCCAATAGAGCTAGAGGTCTGATTTTGGTATCTAGGATAACTTAGCAATACTATTTTTTTTTTAATGTCACATGACCTTGGTGACCTTTGACCTCAAATATACATATTTGTCCATAACTCAGTAACCAAAAGTGCTACACCCTTCATGTATGGTATGATGGGACACTTTATGAAGCCACATATTGTACCTCATTAATTATGTGCATATCTAATTTCAGCGAACCAATAGAGCTAGAGGTCTGATTTTTGGTATATAGGGATGACCTAGCAATACTATTTTTTTGACATGAGGGAACGCTCCATTAACTTGGACGTACCCGAGTAACCCGAGTTGGTTATCAGAGGATTAATCGCTATGTCAACATATGCGAACAGATTATCTTTTAGTGTAAACAAAACATTAGCACTGCCGGAACTACTTTTAGCATGGCCCATGCCGTGACGGCTCTTGTCCGGCACTCATGATTTCCGACCAGCGTTAAAGTGCCGTCCAGCACTTGCTGTTACTTTGAAGTCATCATTTAGTTCATAAAATTGCATGAAGAGTTTACAAAAACGATGGTAGTATAGAATCATTTTCAAATAAAATGCTGTTTAAACAATACTAGCAGTTAATTAATGTACGCTGATTTGCATACGAAAAGCTATTTTTGTATGAGAAAGTACGGTAGCGAAAATCAGCACAACAAAACAGGACTTCAGCACAACAAAACAGGACTTTTACTAAAACGTACTCTTTCAATTTCAGTTCATACTCACATTGCGGAAAGGTGCATGCAATGCAATGAAAGTCACAAGCAAACTTTGGTGTCAATGGATCCAGTCTTTGAATTATCAATGAACACTCACTTATTTACTGGTCAAAAGCCAAAGGCTACTTTTCCATCGCAACAAGCCTCTCTGTTTGAATCCGCGTGTTCATTTTTAGCCGGATGCCGGCCAAATTGACCGGCTACTTCCGTATTTTGGCCGGCTACTTTTCAGCAATGTTTCGCTCTCTAGCCCCGAAATTCTGGTTTTGATAATAATATTTTGATATTTGTTGTCTTGCAAGCCGGAGATAACATTTCAGAAGTGCCTATGTGGCTATATGTAATCTACAATTTATGCGGTGAACTTGTTGCTATCTAGTATCAGCCTGTAGTACCGCGATCTGCGAACGTGTACTGTACTCGGGAATCGCTCTCGAGGTCATCCTTGCTTTCCCGACTACAGCCCGAATTATTCCGACGTGAACTCACATCGGGTGCAGCTTACCATTGGACTGACGTTACGCCCACCAATAGCCGGTCATTTCCGAATATAGCCGACGTTTGTTTCTCTCAAACGCGAAAGAGAAGAAAGTATCAAACGCAGAAGAGAAAGTCGACGCTTCAGACCTTTTGTTTTCTGCGTAAGAGTGGGCCTTGTCTGATGGGTAGGTTTTTGATCAAATGTAAAGCGACCAAAAGTTACTGAGTCTCATTTGTCATACTTTTGAAACGCCACGTCAATCCATCCATAGTCGATCATAGATCTACATCGCGTTTTGTGGAGGGGCCGTGGTTAAGCGGAAGGGAAAGTCTACGCGGGAGTCTACGCTTGAAAACTTTGATTTTCTGCGTAAGAGTAGGACTTTGTCTGTTGGTTGCCGGAGGTTTTAGATCAAATCTAAATAAACAAACAATTACTTGGTCTCATTTTTCGTACTTTTGAAATGCTACGTCGATCACAGTGTCAACTTTCAGGTCGACCACAGTCCCTCTATCCACCGGTCTGGAAACGCCTATTGTAAAAGGTGTCAATCACCTGGATCGCACAGCCAAACCGCGATACGAGGGGCAGTCACGTGATAATGCGTAGCTTGGGTTTGTCCTGCATGCCACAGTCCCCGATTGTGTGTACGCTTTTCTCGAATTTTCGCTGTTTTTGGCTCTATTAAGTGTTCTCTGCGTCTATCTACGACACGAAGACAGAAATTATCATATCCTGAATACGGTGTTTGTTTTTCGTGATCCTTCTCCCATCGTAAATGATGATAGTGTGCGATAATTTCTGGGGTTGATCGCTGCGAGTGTGTTGACGCATGGATGTCTATTTTTTACATCCATGGTTGAGGTAGCACAAGCAACGGCTGGAATCACACCGGAAAATTTGTCGTCGCTTTCTCTTGCAATGCTAA
Source organism: Ptychodera flava (assembly GCF_041260155.1). Lineage (NCBI taxonomy): Eukaryota > Metazoa > Hemichordata > Enteropneusta > Ptychoderidae > Ptychodera > Ptychodera flava. The sequence goes on from NC_091934.1 coordinate 43,803,974, forward strand.
TATTTAGTGCCTCCAAATATGATCTAAATATGTTTTCTGTGTAATATTCTGTGAAATCATGTCTGTTAACTGAGCAAAATAGGAAAGACAACTGCAGAAATGCATGGATAGAGGGACTGTGGGTCGACCGATATTGCATTATGTGTAAGCTTACTGTGTCACAATCGACTAGTCGACTGCAGGTTGTGTTGTACACATACGGTGTCGTACAGGTTGACGTTGGTGTCTTGAGTTACTGAGAGTTACCATGACTACAATGTAATCAGTATCAGTATCAGATTACTTTACATAAGACTACATGTGACAGCGACACGTTGTAGTTAGTCGACAGTCAATTGAGTTGTGTATATAGCTTCGTAGAGCTAGTAATAAATGTATTGAAAACGACATCGAGCCTCGTCGTATTTCATGACATGGTGGCAGTGGTGAACTACTGAACAACAAGAGAAAGACTAAGACGGCAGCACAAACAAATATCAATTATTCTGAAAACTTCTGCTTTGGGCCCCCTGAGTGGCAAAATGAAAACAGCACTTTGTAAGATACTGGGTCATAACAAAGCCCAACAAAGAAGACGGAGAAAGCCAGGTATATTCTCTTATCTATCATATGGGGGCTGAGGCAGAGAAAATCCTCACGCGATTCAAATTCGATGCAGAAGCAGATGCAAACGACTATGAGAAAGTCTTGAAGAAATTTGATGAGCACTTTGTTCCCAGAAACAATGTCGTCCATGAAAGGGCACGTTTCCGCCGTCGCGTACAAAAGGCAGGGGAAAACCGTGGAGGCATATGTGAGAGATCTTTACCACATAGTCAACAAATGTGAGTACGGTGACAGGGATGAGCACATCAGAGATCAGTTAATCTTTGGCATTCAGGATAAAGAACTGTCACGGAAACTACAGTGTAAACCCAACATAACGGTAGAAAAAGCTGTAGACATGGCAAGATATTCTGAAATATATTCTGAAACAGTGACCACCAAGTAGCAGCATGAAAAAAGGCCCATGCTTTAGATGAAGCTGCACAGAAAGGCAAAAGCAAATTTCGGTCTGGTAAGAACCCCCATAGAAGTAAAAGGGAGGAAAATTCCAGAGGTGCCTGCACTAGGTGTGGCCGTAAACATGATAAGGGTGATTGCCCAGCCAAAGGAAAGCAGTGTAATAAATGCAAAAAAGGGACACTTTGCAGCTGTCTGCAGAAGTAAAGGTGTCAAAGAGGTCACTACCGCTGAAAGTAGTGATGAAGTTGGGTCAGTAACACAATCACTTTTTCTCGGAGAAGTTTCCAGCGCGGGAAAAAGACTGGGTGACTGGCAGGTAAATTTGAAGATTAACGGAAAAGTGATTAACTTCAAGATTGATACCGGAGCCGACATCACGGTTATCTCTGAGAAAGCACACAAACGCATTCCGAAGTGCGCAATTTTGAAACCCCCAGATACCAATCTTATCAGCCCAGGAGGTAAGCTGAACTGCAAAGGATGGTTCATTGCCAATATAAAACACAAGGGGAAAATATATCATACCAAGGTCTACGTCATTGAGGGAGACCATGTTAATTATCTACTAGGACGAGAAGTCGCTTTTGAGGTGGGCCTAGTAATCAGAGCCGAGGAAGTTGTCTAGCCTGACACTCCAAAACAAACAAACCAAAGTGTGTTTGGAGACATAGCCATATTCAATTGCAAGCCAGTAAAGGTACAGCTGAAAGATGGAGCGAAGCCATACAGCATCAACACAACAAGGCGAATTCTATTTCCAGTCCTTCCCAAAGTAAAGGAAGAGTTGCAGAGAATGATAGAGGGCGGAATCATCGAAGAGGTCACTGAACCTACAAAGTGGTGTGCCCCGATGGTGGTGGTCGCAAAATTGTCAGGGAAAGTTCGTATATGCGTGGATCTGAGGAAACTCAACGAAGAAGTGAAAAGAGAAAGGTATGTGCTTCCAACTTTAGAAGACATAGCCCCTAAACTTGCAGGGTCCAAAGTTTTCTCGAAATTAGATGCTTCGAGTGGATTCTGGCAGATTCCATTAGATCCAGCAAATTCAAGGTTAACTACATTCATCACACCATTTGGTTGATTCTGTTTTAAAAGACTGCCATTCAGAATCACCTCCGCACCAGAAATATTCCAGCGTTTGATGACATACTTGTTACGTGACAATGAGAAAGCAGAAGCGATTTTGATGATATACTTATACATGGCGAGACAATGCAAGACCGTGACATCCACTTCGATAATACGCTACAAGTCATTGAAGAGTCAGGACTGAAACTAAACCAGAGTAAATGCGAGATAAGAAAAACGAGTATTAAGTTCTTTGGAGGAATAATCTGAGCGCCGATCATGGGTCAGCGCGGATCCAGATGTAAGGCAATTCAAGAGTTGAACCCGCCAACAAACAAACACGAGTTCAAACAACTACTCGGTATGGTAAACTATCTGGGAAAATTCCTACCAAATTTGTCAACAGTGATACAGCCAATAAGTGAATTACTGAAGACAGATGTAGCATGGGTCTGGAGCGTAAAGCAAGCTGAAGCATTCCAGAAAATGAAGCAATTGGTATCTACTACACCAATACTTGCATTCTACGACCCAAGCAAGCCAACAATAGTGAGTGCAGATGCCAGCAGCTACGGACTAGGTGCAGTCTTGCTGCAACAACATGACGATGTCAGAAGGCCTGTTGCATATGCTTCACGTACACTAACGAAAGCAGAACAGCGGTACGCACAAATCGAAAAGGAGTGTTTAGCAGGTGTTTGGGCTTGTGAGAAATTCTCCCGATACATCACTGGTCTAGAGTCATTCATACTACAGACTGACCACAAACCACTAGTACCACTGATCAACAGCCAAGACATCGACAAAGCACCACTAAGATGTCAACGCTTACTACTAAGGTTGATGCGATTCAATGCAAAGTCAGTATACGTACCTGGAAAAGAATTAGTAGTGGCAGACACACTGTCAAGAAATCCGATTCAGTGTATAGAAAAACCTGATACGGAAGGTGAAATACAAGCACATGTTGATAACCTGGAAGCAATGGAACCAGGAACACCAGACAAGATGGAAGAAATCAGACAAGCAACGATGGATGATGAACAACTGAGGTTAGTACTAGAATATACCAGTCTAGGATGGCCAAAACGAGCAAAAGAAGTGCCAGACGAAATTCAACAATACTACTCAGTGAGAAACCAGCTTTCATTGAATGATGGCAAACTCATCTATCAAGACAGAATTGTCATACCCACCACAATGAAAGAGGAGTCCTGGAGAAAATCCATGAGGGACATCAAGGTGTGACAAAATGCCGTGAACGAGCAATCCATGCAGTATGGTGGCCAGGCATCACCAGTGATATCAAGAGAAAGATAGCTAATTGCAAATTCTGCATGGAAAATAAACCAACACAGCGAAAGGAGCCGATGATGGCAACGCCATTGCCAGAGAGACCATGGCAGAAAATAGCTGTCGATCTATGCGATCTTAACAATAAGAAATATATGGTCGTCATGGACTACTACAGCAGATACTTAGAAATCGTACATATGACAAGTACAACCAGCGAACAAGTAATTGGAAAACTGCAAAATCTGTTTGCCCGATGGGGAATTCCAGAAGAAATATTCTCCGACAATGGTCCGCAGTTTTCATCAGCAGATTTCCAAGAGTTCGGCAGAAAGTATGGATTTCGATGCACCACATCTAGTCCACATTACCCACAATCCAACGGGGAGGCAGAAAGTGGAGTACGCATCGCTAAGAAAATCCTAAAGCAAGATGACGTATTTCTTGCATTAATGAGCTACCGAGCAACTCCAATAGCAGCAACCGGCATGAGTCCATGTCAACTGATGATGGGACGCCAAATTCGTACCACATTGCCTACAATAGCAGCAAAACTAGAGCCAAGACAACCTGACTTGGAAGTAGTCAGAGCTGCAGATAAAAAGGTAAAAAGTGCATACGAGCGAGCATTCAACAAAAGACACGGAGCCAAAAGTTTGCCAGAGCTGTTACCTGGAGACAACGTCCAAGTGAAATTGGATGGAGAAAAGGGATGGAAAACTCCAGCCAGGGTACTGCAAGCGGGTACAGCACCACGCTCATACATTGTGCAAACACCAAGCGGTACTCTGAGAAGAAACCGAAGACACCTATTATTTGTGTCAAGGCCAGACAAAACAGAGGGGAAGACCCTGGATCTATCAATGTTTGACAACGATGAGTCAGCAGATCCAGTTACACCAACCTCAGTGGAGAAGTCAACGCCCACTGTGGAACAACAACAACAACCACCGGTTGAAAATATCTCACCGCCTATGCCAGAAGCTCAGGAAAACAAACAGATGTAATCAGAACCCGGAGTGGAAGAGCAGTTAAGAAGCCTGTGAGATACTACGATGAATACTGTTAAGTAGATAGCAACCAGATTGCCTTGTGCAGGGCAGAATAATCCCCAGGCAACTGTTCGACTTAGGATAGTCCACCCCTAAGTCTAGTTAGGCGAACCTATTTAGTAGAATAGAAATTTTGCAAATAGGACGACAATCGACATTAGAAAATTATTGACAATTAGACAAGGACAGAACAACGTATTGACCATTATGATTGGATGACGAACACTGTTCAAAGTGAACTCAAAAGAAAGGGAGATGTCTTGAGTTACTGAGAGTTACCATGACTACAATGCTAATCAGTATCAGTATCAGATTACTTTACATAAGACTACATGTGACAGCGACACGTTGGTAGTTAGTCGACAGTCAATTGAGTTGTGTATATAGCTTTCGTAGAGCTAGTAATAATGTATGAAAACGACATCGAGCCTCGTCGTATTTCATGACAGTTGGGTGTCGTCAATTTGGAATTTTATCAAACATGAACTCTGGAATTTAGCTCTCTTTTTCAATTATATTCAACATCACCAAAAATCAATGGTAAGCTCGCGAATTCGTTTTATTGTGAAATTAATACCGTGAATTAAATCACTGAAAATTGTGCCGTCCGCCGACCGGCCTCGTTAACTGCCTCTACTATATCTCCTTTCTTATAATATGTACGAGTGGCCATACTGTTTACAGACGGATCCGGCTAGCAATTCATTGACTTAAATTCGCTCTATAGGAGATGTATCGTCACAGGATACGCGAAGCTCTTGGAGTCCTTACTCACTCGTTACGTTGTTTACAAGTGCAAGAAAAATCTCGTGGAAAGAACGTTCCATGCTGTTCTGATGACATTTGCATATATGATCAATGCGCGTTACTGAAGTGAAGCGTCCGAAAATAGGAAACTTGAATGAAAGTGAACGAAGAACGATATTTTGTTTCACCATATTTCTAAAACTTAGTTTAGAGCCTAAATTAAAGAATAAACTAGATTACTTGCAATGAAAAAAGGGCAGTTCACTTTTTCCTGTCAACATAGTTCCATGTGCAAGCATATGTGTGTGCCCGTGGTACTGAGTGAGTCGTTACAGCCCTGACGTTCCTATTATATCACCAGCTCGATAAGATAATCGCAACAATGGAAAATTAACACCTTGGGGATTAAAAGTCTTCTGTTTGTCACCCGAGTTGGCAGGCAGCAACTCGGGTTTCAGGTACCTTCAAGTTAATGGAGCCTTCCCCAAATGCAAAATGTCATGTGACCTTGGTGACCTTGACTTCAAATATACATTTTTGTCCATAACTTAGTAAACACAAGTGCTACACCCTTCATGTTTGGTATGATGGGACACTTTATGAAGCCACATATTGTGCCTCATTAATTATGTGCATATCTAATTTTCAGTGAACCAATAGAGCTAGAGGTCTGATTTTTGGTATATAGGGATAACTTAGCAAAACAATTTTTTTGACAAAATGTCCTGTGACCTTGGTGACCTTTGACCTCAAATATACATATTTGTCCATAACTCAGTAACCACAAGTGCTACACCCTTCATATATGGTATGATGGGAGAGCTTATGACGCCACATATTTTACCTCATTAATTATGTGCATATCTAATTCTGAGCGAGCCAATAGAGCTAGAGGTCTGACTTTTGGTATATAGGGATAACTTAGCAATACAAGTTTTTTGACAAAATGTCACATGACCTCGGTGACCTTTGACCTCAAATAAACATATTTTCCATAACTCAGTAACCACAAGTGGTACACCCTTCATAAATGGTATGATGGGAGACCTTATGATGCTTCATACTGTACCTCATTAATTATGCGTAAATCTAATTCTGAGCAAACCCATAGAGCTGGATGTCTGATTTTTGGTATATAGGGATAACTATAGGATAGAAATTTTTTGACCAAATGTCATGTGACCTCGATGACCTTTGACCTGAAATATACGTTTATGTCGATAAATACATAACTACAAGTGCTATGTCCTTTATATTTAGTAGGGTGGGAGACCTTATGACAACACACGCTTTACCTCATTAATTATGCACACATCTAATTCTGGGCAAGGGAATAGAGCTAGAGGTCTGATTTTTGCATATAGGGATTAATTAGCAATACAAATTTTTTTCAAAATGTCACGTGACCTCGATGACCTTTGACCTTGATTATACATATATATGCATATCTCGGTAACCACAAGTTCTATACCCTCCAATTTGATAGGATATTGGACCTTAGATGTCACATCTTGTACCTCATTATTATGCGCATATGTATTTCTTGGCTGGCAAATACAGCTAGAGGTCTGATCTTTTTTTTTGATTTAGAACCATAACTTAGACATGCCTCATGTGTTTCAAATGGGAACAACGACATAGACCTATGTGCCCATAGATCTCAACATATACACTCCAGTGATACTTCTCAGTGACCACATTCCCTGCCCCATCAAGACTAATACTCCTATTACAAGTGGGGACTATGTCATTGTCAATGACTTGTTTTTTGTTGTTTAAGTCCGTGTTCCGTCACCAGAAAATCGCTCTCGTGAATTTGATTTCTAGGTATTATTTTTTCACTTGTTCCGTGCGGGCAAGTGGCGTCGGAGGTTCACCAATGCCCGAACGCGACTTTCACTTGCCCCGGGCAATCAGGCAACCCTTAGTGTCTTTCCCTGCAAATGATTTGGTTTACATGCAAATGACAATATTTTAATGCAAAATTTGTAAAATCATTTTAAAATCCCAAATATATTAAGTTTAAAAACAGTTCCCATTCAATTTCAGTCAAGTGATGACTATGCAGCATGCATGCAACATCATCAACAAGTTAGGGAGCCATCATTATTTATGGCCTTGGGTTTGGAGTAACTTTAGGGGGTCACTCAAAAAATTGAAAACTTAAAAGGGAGGTTGCTCAAAATGTTGAGAGGAAGAAGGGGGTTAACTTAATTTTTTGTGCGAAATAAATTGAAACACCTCTCAGATTGCACTATATGCACACATTAATTTCTCAAAATTTTCCATGCAAGAGGGAGAACGATTGTCCCTCCCCCCTCGTACTCTCTCCTTTTGGGGCGATCTAACAGTTTTGCAAGTACAAAACAGATTGAAAACACCTCTCAGATTACATCAGACTGCACTGTTGCACGCACCATTTCTCAAATTTTTCACAGGATCTAGGACAAAACTGAACTATTGTGAATCCATCCTTTGTTATGACAGAAACGTTTATTTTAATAGACTTAAGTTCAATAGCCATTTTGACATTCAACCATACTGTATTTAGGATATTCATTAGAAACTAGCAGCTGGAGAAATGATACAAGGTCACAGATTTTCCATTCCTACTTATTATTTGGTCTTCAATCTCTAGCAAACTGAGAAATGTGTTTCATAAAATGTGTTGTCATTGTTTGTTTGTTGAATATTGTGACTCAAACACTGATCATGCAAAAGAACCGTAATAATTGTCATTTTCAAACAATTTTACCGATGCAAAATAAATTGAAACACCTCTCTGCACCGTAACATACATCAATTTCTCAACATTTTTATACAACTCTTCCCCTTGAGGTGTTCTAAACAGTTTTACTTCAGTAAAAATACAAATTTAAAAAACACCTCTCAGATTGCACCAGACTGCAATGTGCACATCATCAATTTCTGAAATTTTCCACGCAAGATAGGGGACAGCCTCTCTGACATCTCAGCCTCCTCAGTGTTCCCCTCCTGTACTTTCAAATTCTGCCCGGTCAGATATCCTTGTGCAAACCCTGTCATGATACCCATCAAATTAAACAATACTATATTGTTGGGTACTGGTTTTAGCATAAGCTTTCACTTTGATATTATTTTGTTGGTTTCACCTTTTTATGACTGTCATGAGATAACGATGATAATCTAGCAGAGTACATCAGGATTTCAAAGGTCTTTACGATTGCTGTATTTTTGCAAATTTTACAAATACATGAATTGGTATTTAACTTTTCTGTCGTGGATATAGTCAAAATTTCTGTGTCAAAGAGGGCGGGTTACTCAAGTTCATCATGGTTGGCAAGGGGTTATTCGAAATTTTCGAGTTTCCCATGAAATTCCTCCAACCCCCAACCCCAGGCCATAAATAATGAGGGCTCCCTTACCATTGCATCCTAGGAGCATGTGACATTTGATATACGAGGCATGAAATAATAGATTGTAACTTACCTTGTTTATTTTTAATCATTTGTAGTTGTTGTATGCTTGGAAATCATCAGCACCACCTGTCCTAAACTGTCAACCTATATGTCCTGCAGGTAAGAAGATAATCCTGGAATGATTTTGTAATTTTTTGTCAATTTTTTTCCTCGCTTTATATAAAATCATTCCATTTCATCTTACCAAGGATTTTGTCTTCTTACTTTGGACTGTAATATGACCTTGCTACACATGTAAACGTCAAGTACTTGAATTGTCCAGCACAATTTGTAGATTTCACAATATAGGTTAAATATTTTGAGTTACAACAATTAATAGAGCTGGAGTATAAGATAGTACCATTTGTAATACTGTACTTCCTAATGAAACAAAATGTAGCCAGTTATTGTCACAAGAGAGGAGATTTCTCGTTTGAATGTGAGGATATAGTTTCAGTTCAAAGTTGCTTAATGGTACATCATATTGATATTATTTTTGAACCTATCTGTTATGTAAGTTGTACATCTTTGTGTACTGTTACAGGATATCACAAAGATCGAGACACAAGCTCACTGATTTACTGTCAGGATGGAGAGATCCCATGCACACCTTGTGAAGATAACACATATGTTGATTTTCCAAATACTGGCTTTACTTGCTTCCCTCACACTGTATGTCGCTCCTATGAAAGAGAGGTTAAAGTAGGACGGCGAGTACTGACACAAAGTGTAAATGCGGAAAAAACTTGTATAAGACTCCAGGAGGTAGTTGCTATCCATGGAGAATATGCAAGAAAGGCTATGGAGTAGATAGAGCAGGTAAGAGGGACAATCAACTCACATCTCAGCTCACTGTATTTGTTTGCACAGTGAAGAAAACACAGTTACCACAAGCATTATAAGTCACAAACATGACTACCGCTGCAGGTATCGGCTATGTGTGAATTAATTCACCTCTATCTTATCTTCATGATAAATTTTCGGTTGTATATATGTTGTTGCATCTTCTAAAGCAGGTTGTAATATATTGAATCCTGATCATCATTCCAAGTTTGTGTTAAATATGGTCAGGGCATGATATGTAATCAAATTCTTGTGTTCTTAGGTTCATCAGAAGTAAATGTTGAATGTCAAGAATGTGTGAACGGTACTTTCTCAAACACGGAGGACTCAGTTCACCATGCAAAGCTCACACCAGGTAATGTATACATATTTTGTTCTCAGTGTTTTCTCTGCATGTTCATTGAAAATTTAGGGGCACTTTCTGCCCCATTCATTAGAATTAGGGGGCAGACTTGACATTTTAGGGGCAGTCACTTTTGATGTTGATTTTGCCTTCCTAGGAAGCACTTCCTCGATATTATTATGATATTCATCCAGTTCAGTTGCATTGTCTATGTTCCATGCAGCAACCATCCGATATTAACATCGACATCATGATGTTTGTCAGCTTGTGATGTGCTCAGGTGCTCTCTGTCTTCTGTCGATTTGTCACCCACACAAGTTTCCCTATTCAAAATTTGACATATTTGTCCCTTGGATATGATTCGGTCCGAATTTGGGGGTTTAAATGCATGAAAATATGCACCTATAACCCTCCGTGTGCCGATCAAACGATGGTGTGCATTGCTATACACGTGCCTACACAATGCTAAAGCTTGAATTTTGCCAAATTCCATCATCGATACATGCAGTTCGCTACACTGTGCACTTTGGTCACCCTCATATTTATCTGTAAATGTGGACGTATTTGCTTGCTTTGGTTTTGTGCATGATTTCTGCGCTGTCAGTAACTTTTTCAGTGCAGATTATGCCTCTAAATGCGCAGTCGAGAGAAAACCCTGTGCTTTGTGTCAGTGTAGACGTGCACAAGTCCTTAAATGGTGTTGAAGTACATATGTAACTTGTGAGAATAAACACAAGACAGTACATATTTTGTTAGGAAGGTTGACCATGGGTATTTGGTGAAAATGTAGCTCAGTATATAGGATAGTGGAAAATGCACAGACCTTGTTTTTTAAGAATATACAGTATAACCTCAAAAAGAGAGAAATTTGTGAGAAAAAAATGAATTTATTATAATGAAGACTTCTTTAAGGTTGTGCTACAGTACATAGCACTGTTTCTGTATTTAAACCATTGTTTGAAACAAATAATTTTCATTGATTTTCTAGCTTCATTTATTTTCCCTTTCTGTATTCAAACCAATTTCAACATTTGATTATTTAATTAACTTCTGTGTGGCAGAAATGTTATAGTCTCTTACATGAAAAAGAACTAAACTTTTAGTCATTTTCTAATGTTTCACTTATTTGTTGCAATATGAAACTTTTTGAAGTCTTACGGTAGTATTATTCAATACAATTCTACTTCCATGCTATTGTTGATTCGAAAATCTTGCACCTATACAGTTTGCTTGAAGTGATGAAATCTTATTTTGCCATACGCCCTGACATTTCGACCAGTGACATAATATGTCACAGTGGGACCATATGACATGTGCATTATGAACAGGGAAACATGCCATTCAAATTGTCATGAGATATGGAACACATAGCACATCCACAAAGTGAAAACATTCATTAAAGTTAAAAAGTTCTCTCTCTGTGACATCTCTTCTGATTGAGGAAGCAGAATGCATGTTGTTCAGTAATTTGAATGAGTTAATGCAAATTTAATTTTTACTCGCATTATAATATAAAGCAATAGTGCTTTAATCTGCTCTTCAGGAAATAAGGATGTTGACATTGCTATTTCACCATACAAATTAGATTACATTAGGCTTTACTACTCTTTTCAGGTGTGAGGATGAAGGCTCTGAGGTAAAGACACCTGGCTCAAAGGAATCTAATACAATATGTAAATTTGAAACAAGCTCGGTTTCCAGTCTTCCAAACAGTAGCAAGTGCCACATCTAGTAAGTTTTCACCTTATTTGTCTTCTGTAAACTTGTTTGAATTTTTAAATTCACATTAATTAATATGCAAAATTAATTCATGTGAAAATGAATGTGAGCAATCAAATCAATTTATTTTTTACAGTGTTTATAATTTATCTAAACTTAAAAAGACAGATATGAAATGTTGCATACAGATCTTTCTCAGAACACCATCACTCGATAGACTGTAGGCTTACTGGTTCAATTGATTGTTTCACAACAAAAGGATAGAGGGTTCATGCCGTAGCAGTGCCATGGTCAGGGTACTGTGTCCTTCATTAAGGTGTGTCTCTTTTTTGTCCATCATCGCTGTACTGAAAGATGATAGAAAGTAGGAGCCTGGCTTTGGCAAGACCCTTTGTTATGATTCCAGACAACCTAATCTGCTTTTGGATGAGACAGGATATGTAAATATACACAAAAGTATCTACTTTGGTTTTTCACAGTGATAATGATGCTCATTTCAATTTCATTAACAATGTCTGTGACTAAAATAGGTATTGTTTGCTTCTCTTGAAGTTACCTTTTTATTAGCTCCACTGTCAGGGACGCGGAGCTTATCAAATAGGTTGATTTTCCGTCGTCATCGTCCGTCATCCGTCATCGTCCGTCCGTCAACAATTGCCTTCTCCTCTTGAACTGCAAGTCCAATTGCTTTGAAATTTTACATGCAGTTCACTTGGGGTAACCTCATTAAGTTTGTTCAAATCGTAGTGAAATTTGCATATTTGTATTTTTCGGGCATTTTTTGGTGTTTTTTGTGAAAAAATCGTCTTCTCTGAAACCGCTTGTCCGATTGCTTTGAAATTTGATATGCAGTTTACTTAGGGTGACTTCAGTCAGATTTGTTCAAATCATGGTGAAATTTGCATATTTGTATTTTTAAGGCAATTTTTGTCATTTTGGTAAAAAAATCTTTAAAAATCTTCTTCTTCAAAACTACCAGTCAGATAGCTTTGATATTTGGTACATATGTCCCTAGTGATGATCTATTTCAGATTTATCAAATTGTGCAGAAATATGCAAATTTGCATTTTTAAGGCAATTTTTGCCATTTTTGGTCAAAAAATATATTTCTCAAAAAGTACTGGTCTGATAGCTTTGAAATTTGGTATACAGGTTTCTATAGATGAACTAAGGATTATGTATTGATTTTCTGATGAAATCTGTAATTTTGTATTTTTGGGGCAATTTTTGCCATTTTTGGTCAAAAAATGTGTTTCTCAAAAAGTACTGGTCTGATAGCTTTGAAATTTGGTATACAAGTTTCTACAGATGAGCTAAGTAATATATATTGAATTTCTGATGAAATCTGTAATTTTGTATTTTTGGGGCAATTTTTGCCATTTTTGGTCAAAAAATGTGTGTTTCCAAAACTACTCATCTGATAGCTTTGAAATTTGGTATACAGGTTTCTATAGATGAACTTAATGATATTTATTGAAATAATGATGAAATCTGGAATTTTGAATTTTTGGGGTGATTTTTCCCATTTTTGGTCAAAAAATGTGTTTCTCAAAAAGTGAAGTTTTTATTTTGGGGGGCAATTGTTGCCATTTTTGGTCAGAAAATGTTATTGTCAAATAACTACTCATCAGATAGCTTTGGTTGACATGTTCTTAGGGATGATCCGATGTGATGATGAAATCTTCAATTGTGTATTTTTGCAGCTTGTTTTAGCCACTTTTTTCTGGCCACTGCATTGAGCTATCAAAGATTTCCACCTTCTTTATCAACATGTGTCAAAAATAGTTATTCTCTACATAAACACAGCGGAGCTATATCGGCCGCTAGGTCGCTTGTAACATGTTGGCAAAATGTGTTTTTAATAGTCGCGCCAGCGGCTTACTGACTACGCATGCGCTTATTCATAATATACTATGCGAGTAACCGGAAGTGTACCCTTCTTTCGTGGGCGCCGCCATGTTTTTTTGAGTGCTCGTAAATAAACAAATTCGAAACGTGCTCTCTATTATTTTATAACATGCCATTAATAAAATATATCTTTTTATTAGCGAGTAATTATTATTATCCACCCTGTCGCTGATACAAAATTTCTTATCACGCCTAAAAATTAAAAGAAGAGTGAAAACTGTCGTGCATATGAACGAGAACATTCGCAAAGAATGCTGGGATTGAATCTTAGAAAGGCGCCCTCTGTGTCAATAACTATGTGCAAAATTTACCAGTTTTTAGAAGTAACGCTGGTTTTCAGCTTACAATATCGGAAGTTGGGCGGTACAGTTACTATTGCAAAGTTAATGATGGCACAATACGTCCCTTGTTAAACAGAATAGATAGTAATCATGGTTAAAATTGCAAATTTATGTAAAACTTTTGTACACATAACAGAAAATCTATACGTACAGGGTCTGACATCGTGTACATGAACTGTCATCAGAGGGTAGGCCTAAACCGGTCATACTTGTACAAACGTACTATATAGAAAGTAACAATTAATTCTATTTTATCCTTTATGATTACTAATCATGAATCGATACAAATAAGAGTTTTAATCTCAACGCCTGGCGCGACACCAAGGGCTGAGCCCTATATAATACCTCGGGTACATGTTTGAGCCGCAGAAAAAAGTTATTGATCCTTGGATTTTTTTGCAGAGCTACATACATGATGAGCAAAATTGTTTTGTATTTTTATTTCAAACCAGCAAAATCCCCCAATAGTTCCATTGTCACTGATGACTTGGAATCTAGAGTTAAGAAACTTTTCACAATAATAGAAGCATACATATACAGTCAGTGTTGACAGAACAAAGTTTGAGCATTTCTATATACTCCCAGAAGAAAATAAAACTTAAAGGCACAAATGCCTGACACCTTATATACCTTTTTTGCCACGTAAGTGAGTTTAGGAAAAGTATCAGGCAGTTGACCATATTTTTAATATGGCAGATTTCTACAGGTAAAACATGTTAGACTACAGAAGCCAAAATAAAATGTTAGGCTATCACATGTAACAGCTTCTTAGCTCCGCTGTCAGCGACGCAGAGCTTATCAAATAGGTTGATTTTCCAGTGTTGTCCGTTGTCCGTCAACAATTGCCTTCTCCTCTGAAACTGCAAGTCCGATTGCTTTGAAATTTTATATGCAGTTCACTTGGGGTGACCTCACTTAAGTTCGTTCAAATCTGTGGTGAAATATGCATATTTCTATTTTTGGGGCATTTTATGTGTTTTTGGTAAAAAAATCTTCTTCTCTGAAACCGCTTGTCCAATTGCTTTGAAATTTGATATGCAGTTTATTGAGGGTGATTTTAGTTAGATTTGTTCAAATCGTGGTGAAATTTGCATATTTGTGTTCTTAAGGCAATTTTTATCGTTTTTGGTGAAAAAATCTTAAAAATCTTCTTTCAAAACTACCAGATTGCTGTCAGATAGCTTTGATATTTGGTACATATGTCCTTAGGGATGATCTATATCAGATTTGTTCAAATTGTGCAGAAATATGCAAATTTGCATTTTTAAGGCAATTTTGCCATTTTTGGTCAAAAAATGTGTATTTTCAAAGCTACTCATCTGATAGCTTTGAAATTTGGTTTACAGGTTCCCATAGATGAACCAAATGATATGCATTGAAATTATGATGAAATCTACAATTTTGTATTTTTGGGGCATTTTTTCCATTTTTGGCCAAAAAATGCATTTCTCAAAAAGTACTGGTCTGATAGCTTTGAAATTTGGTATACAAGTTTCTACAGATGAGCTAAGTAATATATATTGAATTTCTGATGAAATCTGTAATTTTGTATTTTTGGGGCAATTTTTGCTATTTTTGGTCAAAAAATGTGTTTTTCCAAAACTACTCATCTGATAGCTTTGAAATTTGGTATACAGGTTTCTATAGATGAACTTAATGATATTTATTGACATAATGATGAAATCTGCAATTTTGTATTTTTGGGGCAATTTTTTCCATTTTTGGTCAAAAAATGTGTTTCTTAAAATGTACTGGTCTGATAGCTTTGAAATTCGATATGCAGGTTCCTACAGATGAACTAAATGTGATATTCTGAAATTATGATGAAATCTGTAATTTTGTATTTTTGGGGCAATTTTTGCCATTTTTGGTCAAAAAATTTGTTTCTCAAAAACTGCGAGTCGATAGCTTTGATATTTGGTATACAGGTTCCAAGGGATTATTTTAATATATGATATATTGAAATTATGGTGAAATCTGCAATTTTTATTTGGGGGGAATTTTTGCCATTTTTGGTCAGAAAATTTCATTCTCAAAAAACTACTCGTCAGATAGCTTTGGTTGACATGTTCTTAGGGATGATCAAATGTGATATATTCAAATTATGATGAAATCTTCAATTGTGTATTTTTGCAGCTATTTTAGCCACTTTTTTCTGGCCACTGAAATGAGCTATCAAAGATTTCCACCTTCTTCATCAACATGTGTTAAAAATAGTTATTCTCTACATAAACACAGCGGAGCTATATCGGCCGTTAGGTCGCTTGTTTCCATTAGAGGGATTATATTAGTGTTTAAAGTATTTATTAGATCATTATCATATACTCATGCATACCTCTTTTCAATATCATCCACTTTGACCCCCTAGCTGATGACAAAAACTATTGAAGTTAGCGAGAATTGCACTATTGTCTCTTGGCATTACACTTTGTACTTTTCATATTATTGAAGGGACATTTGCTATCTTTTGACCCTTTTTTCACCAATATTTTGCAAACGAGCAGTTGCTGATGTCGTTCGATTTATTGAAAGATGTCTAAAAAATGTCGACCATAGACAACTTCCATTCATTTTGCCTACACTGTGTAGAAAAACCTCGGGTCAGAGGTTAACAGTAGCCCACCTAAAACCTCTGACCCGAAGTTTTTCTACACAGTGTAGGCAAAATTGGATGGAAGTTGTCTATGGTCGACCATTTTTTAGACATCTTTCAATAAGTCGAACAACATCAGCAACTGCTCGTTTGCAACAATATTGGTGGAAAAGGGGTCAAAAGATAGCGATAATGTCCCTTAATTTGACCCCATGTTTTCGGCTCTTTACAGCACTATAATAATTGCAATGCAGCAATGTATATTTGCTGAAATTTCAAAAAAATTTTGAATGGGCTAATTAAAGGGGCAATTCAAAGAAATAATGTAATACTTAAGGCATTATCTCAAATTATCCAAAGTGATTTTTATTTCTTTCTGTACAGCTTTGTCCATAACTGAAGAAATCTCAAAGTCAAATCATTCCAGCTTTAAGAATTCATCAGAGGAGATCACAACTACAAAAGCTTTAGTACAAGAAGCTAATGGTGGAAATCTTATTATAATGGCAACAGTTCTTGGACTCGTGGGAGGCATCATTGTCTTTATTTTGCTTTGTATTATCTTTCTCTGTGTGGTGAAAAGAAGACCACAATCTCGTCCCCAAGGTATTGGAGTTTACTCTCTCTCTCCATATATCCTCTACATTCTAATGACTAACTAGAATGTTCATTCAAAATACATTCCAATCTTCATATAAATATTCAACTATCAGGTGGCCATAAAGTTATGATAATGGACAATAATTGTGTTTTTCGGATAAAATCAGATTTATGGTTTACATGACAATGGTGTTTGCTGTATTTTGTTCGTTAAACATTTTTGATGTAGAGACCTCAATTTTCAGATATTCCTGGATGGTCCTCTTAAAAGCATTGTATGAATATCACTGGCTGATAGAGGGTGCTCAATCAAATATAGTCATAAGTCAATGAATTTATTGTTTTCACCACAATTTATCAATTTCCATTGGAAGGTGGAATAGAAGAGGATAGGCCTTGCCTTGCCAATGGGCAGCCAATGACAGAAAACATCGCCAATGGTCTGCAGTCACCGACAGGTCACCTCAATGATCACCCGCATAGAATTGCCTCCGTTCAACCATTACAGAGTACATGCAGACTTTCCTATTATTATCCATCAACAAGTAACGATGCCAACGGTCAATCAGCAATGAGTAACCATTCCAATGGCCAACCAACAATAAGTAACCACGCCAATGGCCAACCACCAATGAGTAACCTTGCCAATGATCTACCACCCATGGGTAACCATGCCAATGGTCAACCACCAAGAATGACCATGCCAACGGTCAACCACCAATGAGGGACCATGCCAACGGTCACCACCGATGAGGGACCATGCCAGTGGTTTCCAACAAGTCCACACAATGTTGCCTATTCACAACCTGTGCAGAATTTAAACCTTAGTGTTAATGTGAACATTAGTGGCCAAATGAGGTAAGATCTACTGTACAGAAACCCATATATATATATATATATATATATATTATATATATATATATATATATATATATATATATATATATATATATATATATATATATATATATATATATATATATATATATATTATATATATATATATATATATATAAAACTTTGGTGATGTTATACCGACATGAATTTTTAGTACATAATGTGGTAATTTGATAACAAGTACCTATTTTGATCTGGTAAACTGTATTTGGTGTCAAACTGCAGTTAAATTTCATCAGAAAAGAAAGCTCAGCTTGGTGATTTTAGCATTGATGAAATCGTGGAATATGTTTGATTGGATACCAAACGGCTAAAAATTACCAAGGTTTTAAATAGTTCAGATATCATACATTTCCTGCCATACAATCTTTAAGTAAACATGGTCAATAACAGTGTCTTTGCTCACACAAATATACAGCATGCCTGATGAAGATGCTAACTTAGGTCAAAATTAGAAAGGATTTCACCACAGTGAAAAGCTTATGTTGATCTCAATTTCATCACCCTTTTGAAATTTGTTTTTAAGTTGTTCCAAAAGTGGATGTCCCAATTGTACCGGAAGACATATAACAAAAACAGTGATGTTTATTTTTCCCTGTTGGGTTTCTGAACTAATGGTTATATGTTGAATCCCTCTATATATTTGGTGTGTGGGCAAAATGCCATTGGTTTAGTGTTTCATTTTAGTCAATGATATCTACTGTTCATGAAATATCAAGAAAAGTTAGCTGCGTTCCTGAAAAATATAATAACTTTATTACACTACTATATCATCTGTAAATATAGTATGGTAAAAAAATAATACTAATAACAATAATTTAAAAAATGAATATAAAAACATAAAATATATGGTAGGGATGGAGGAAAACCCATAATTGACATGAAAATAAATTTGACAACATTTTAACATCACATTGCAATTACCAGATGTATGCAGGTGATCTATAATTGATGTGGTAATATGGTAAGGAATACCAATAAAAGCCAGACTGCATCTGATGATAGTTTTTAAAATGATAGTTTCTATGTTGATTATGTTTAACTTATTATTTTGTAATTGCAGTTTGTAAACAATTGTGTTCCCGCTTGACTATATGACATTGTCAATGGAATTAGAATGCATCTTATATTCAACAGCACGGTTGTGGCATTTCTTGTTTCTTTGGCTAGTAACATAGTTCTGAACACATGAACCATTTCGGGATTAAACCATCTTAAAAATTATCACACAAGTGACATTGGGACAAGAGACTAATCAAATTTATGATTCAGTTCAATAACAATTAAAAGTTAAATGATACAAGAGATGTGGGACTATTTAAGTCACAATTTTAATTCCCTAATACTACACTATTTAGTTAATTGTATATCATATATTTGTTTTACATGTGGTCCTGCTGGTGGATTTTTTCAACTAAATATCCCATTTTTTGTATCACTAATTTAATTTTCATACAGCAACCCACCTGAGATCAATGTAAGTGCCAAAAAGGATGAAGATTTGACAAATGGAGTCAACAAAGATAATCACGGAAGAGATGAAGAAGGTACATGATAGTTATATAAAGTATCAATCACGTGCTCTTAATCCATGTGCCTTACATAACATGCGCATGTGCACACATGTACAATATATAGTACATTGTAAAACTCTCTGTCGTGATTCGTAAATTTACAGTAACGAGGTATGCATCATTTTCGAGCTCAGAGATGCAAAGAGCAATTTTAAACTGCCAGTTAACATTTTCCAGGACTGTTAATCAGTTTACTGTCTATTGACTGGGGAAATTTGAAAGTGCCATCTATACATGCACACACTAGAACACTGTTCATAAAGAAGATAGCAGTGTCATCTGTGACCAAGACAAGTCATATAATGATGGAGAAAACTATTGTCTATTTTTTGGCAAGAAAATTAGATACCGGTATGTTATAAAACAATTGATGGCGAATATTTGGTTATTTGGGTAGCAGCTAGTAAATAACCTTGATTTACCCTGGGCCTGACAACAACCTAAATTCATGCACTAATTATTTCAACAACTATATATATATATATATATATATATATATATATATATATATATATATATATATATATATATTATATATATATATATATATATATATATATATATATATATATATATATATATATATATATATATATATATATATATATATATATATATATATATATAAAATTTATATATATATATATATATATATATATATATATATATATATATATATATATATATATATATATATATATACACTAATTTACTTGAAAGACATAAGCTCTTTTATTATTTATTAATTATTTCTGTTGTCACTTGAATTTCTATCTTTGATATTATGTTCATTTCAGATGATTCTCTACCTGCTAAGGGAATGCAAGAAACTTTATCTCAACCAGGTGACTCTTGTACACTGTAATAAAAACTTCTTTCATTTTGTTTTATGTGCACAATTATACAAAACTCTGTCATTTCCCTACCTGAAAATATTGTTGCCTGAATACATGCATTTATGTGCCTTCCAGCAGGACACAATTTGCCCTCCTGGCCTGGGACAAACCATATATATATATATATATATATATATATATATATATATATATATATATATATATATATATATATATATATATATATATATATATATATATATATATATATATATATATATATATATATATATATATATATATATATATATATATATATCTATATATATATATATATATATATATATATATATATATATATTACATGCATATATATTACATGCATGTGAACCTTTTCAAATATTGCTATTATATGACATGCATGTGAACCTTTCAAATATTGCTTATAACACCTTGGCCATGTACATGCATCTTCTTGGCAATACTGAATGTGTTTTCAATACCCTGTCTTCATTTAAATGACTTTTCTTATAGATCATGTGCTATCTACAGCAGGAGTGCCAGCAACAGAATCTTCCTCCGGTAATATGTTAACGCTGTGTTTTCTTGAGATACATTTGCTTTTGTCCCGGTCCACTTAAAACTGCCCAATGTCATAGGCAAGAGTGAAGCAACATATTTGAGCAGCAAGCGAGGGGCCATTATAATTGGCATGTAATGAATTTTCCCACATTTTTTCCCATTGGCTATCAGCACTTCTACAGCTTCCCTGTTTCAGGAAAGATTATATGTTCATAATGTAAAGGGCTGTTGCAGAATTGACTGTGCTAATGCAGAGCAGCTAATGTAAACATACATGATATGTGATTAAGCTAGATACCACTTATTGAAATCTATTAGATGCTGGTCAACAACAGTAAAAATTGTTTGAAAATGCCCTGCATGTAACTATTATCATATAGCATTAACTGTGAAGCAGCATGTAATAAAAATATTATTGCCTGAATCCATGAATTACTATACCCTCACAGCAGGACACAGTTTACCCTCCTGGCCTGGGGCAAATTGTCACCTACTCTGGGGCACATAAACACACACACACACACACACACATATATATATATATATATATATATATATATATATATATATATATATATGTTGTTACGACCACGAGCAGTCGACAAGGCAAAAATGAATGTGGTCGTCTAATGCTTTTTTTAACGAGTTAAACGACTCCAAACAGACCCGCTGGCCGCAACAAAAGATGGTCAAACAAAGGAAACTATACACAATAATATGGTTAAAAATGTCTTATCCTTATTTAATCACAGAGTGTCTCGCAATGACAGCAAAAGAAACAACTATTTACAATATTGAAATTATTTGTACTACGAGCGTGACCAGGTATGAACAAAAAAACTTGTTTAAACTTTAGAAAATTAACAGAATGTTCACAGACCCGACGACGAGAGCTCTCTCCTCACTGTAGTCACGCTGGTTCTCAGTGCCCACTCCGTTCCGCGACGCGTCAGTCCACGGGAAACAGCCACAGAGCTGGACACACAAGTTCAGACAATATTCAGCAGCTTGACGCACAAGTTCAGACAATAATCCACGTGGAAGTCGCAACAAGAAACTCTTACCACTAAGACGTTTCTTAATTACAGGAATGTACTCACAGGCAAGTTACTAGAACTTCTTTAGACGTCTACAGCTACACAAAGTTATTTCCAGACCGCAGTCATAGTTTTCAGCACCAGCAAGTCGACTCAGACAAAAGCCAGTCAAAACCGGGCTCTGTCTTCAAAACTGAGAGGCTCCGCTCCGTGGACGTGGATATCCGACGACGCTCTACACGTGGCACGTGTAAAGGTTTATATACGGCAAAAGAAATAATTTATTCACAACACCTGGTCACGCAAACAAACGGCAAAAATACATTAGTTATCATCACCTGGTCACAAAGATAAGCAAAAGAAAACAAAAGGATCCAACTATGTCACATGGTCACAAGAAAAAAAAAGTATAGAGGGCGTTTCTGTCGTAACATATAATATATATATATATATATATATATATATATATATATATATATATATATATATATATATATATATATATATATATTATATATATATATATCACATCACAAGTGCATGTGAACCTTTTCAAGTATTGCTTATGGTACTTTGGTCATTTTTTGGTCATATACATCTTCTTGACAATACTGAAATGTGTTTTCAATACCCTGTCTTCATTTAAATGACATTTTTTATAGATCATGGTGCACCTACAGCAGGAGTGCCAGCAACAGAATCTTCCACAGGTAAGTATGTTAACCACTGTGTTTTCTTGAGATACTTTTATCCCTTGTCTCTTAAAGCGGGGTGCAGACGCTTCGGACCAAAACCAGTTCACCCCACACCATCTCGTACCTTAAATCACCTCGCACCAAAACCACCTCCTCCCAAGTACCACTTCGTCCATGCCACTTCGCCAAAAATATCACCTCATCCCAAAACAATGCACCTGCACCGTCCCAAATACCACCTCATCCCCAAAACCACTTCTCCCAAGTACTAAGTAAGCCCTGGTGCTGATCAGTCAGTCAGTAATGTCTACAGCTTTGCATTTTAAGATTCATTTTGCGGAGTTCATGCGTGCGTAACCTCCTGACATCTGTACCCAGCCGTTTTCCTGTTTGTGTTTGTCTCAGGGTCAGAGGGATGTACGCATCCTATACATGCACCATGCCTGATGGCTTAAACAGACAGAGCACAACTTATGTAATTGTATATGAAGAACATTCCTAAGGCAATTAAAGATATGTATCAAGGATCATCAAGCCTCTCCTAGTATCTCTATAATTTGAATTGACAACATATTATATATTTTCATTGTCATTCATGGCATTTCAATTACGTACTGTTCACGCCTATGAACTATGAAAATGTTTTGTGCTGAATTTATATGACACAAGAATGAGCGAGATAAGAGAAATATTAATAATATTCTGACATCTTAGAATGTGATCATGGCAGTGTATTTTATCTGGGGCATCTTACTCTTAACAGACAAACAAACAAAAATCAACTAAAATGATATTCTGCATACTATACCTGTTCATTAAATTTGTGACATTGGTCTATGACAGACTTACAGTATATTTTTCCAAAGAAATGTTGGAAGAACAATAATATAACCGAATGTAATTGAAGAAATTTGATGGCATCATCTCTGAATCAACTGATATCGGGGAACCAAGCAGTTATAGTATGCATGCTCATAAAAACGTAATTAGTCGACATCTGGCTTATTGAAAATATAATATTTATGGGGTAATGACAGATAAAAAATAAATTGCATGTTAGATCCATGATAGTTTGATCAGGAAATGAACTCACAAACTTAGCACAGTAGTCCTGCACTAACGAGTTTTGATTGTTCAGAGGTTATATTTGTCTGTGTGTAATATCAAAGCTGAAATGCATGTCCATAATTTGTCGAAGTCGGAAGACCATCACTTTGAACTGGAAAAATATACTAAGAATGCAAAATTATGTACACATTGTAATGAATCAATGTTAATTGGCTGAGATTGCAAGCTTCTTATCTTTGTGATAGAGAATTAAAATTACACCGTGAAAAGGTCCTAGGAATCTGAATATCCGACGTTATAAACTTGCGCATCTTATGCACTTGTGAGCTACATGTAACATCGAACCTCGCGTTCTCTAATTTTGGCAAGCTATATATTTTGTATCTTCTGTTCATATCAAATATTCTTAATAACGTTGTCACAGACAATAAAATTTCACTAGTTGTAAAAGACTGAAAGAGTCACTTCTTCTTTCATCATGCAATAATGATTTCATTTGTTCTCGTGGCAAGCTTCTAGGTAAGATGTAATGAATAATGGAGATAAAACAGTAATGAAAAATAATAAGGCTTATCCTGAAAATGCGACAAGAATTTACAACTTTCGTCGCTGATACCCTCAAGAGGCGATTCTTTGGTACACAGCTATAATGTTCTGTTTCTTGTAAAGAACTGGAGATATGTCTTCCGGATCCTATCGTAATTGTTCCTGTCTTCTTCTTTGTTTGTCTAGATATTTCTCAAATACACAATTAATCAAAATGACCCAATCGATTATGTAGTTGATACTCTTGGGAGAGGCGAAAGTGCACCTACCGACCCGATGCGGTGATTAAAAGACGGGCTGCCGAGTTGATTCACGAGTAACACAACTATGAGACCCCGGTCCCTCGCAAATAAGCTATTGATTGTACTTGTCAAACCAACAGATGTTGAAATTGTTGCCTTCCAATATTCTGATGAGAGAAAGCACAATCAATAGGAAAAAGTAACCATGGACAAACTGATAATGTGAAATCATTAACACTTATAGTATATACCGGTTACTGGTAACAGTCAGACGCATGTAGACTCTTGCCAGTCGCTTGTACCGCTTGGTTTGGCGTATTGGCGTAGCTTTCCGGTATTTGCTGGTACAAGGGACTGTACGCCTCACGCAATCCCCCTTGCTATTACATATGAGGTATCGCATCATAGTAATGGGTGGGGTAATTATACCATATTTGGATAGTTGAAGGTCATCCTTCAGGTCATACATTCATGTGGAGTATATGTATAAGTTAAGGTTTTTCGTTTCTGCCATGATCTTAAAAGACTAGAACTTACTAAGTAGAATGAATCAATTTTCAAACTTTTAAAAGTGATTTTTAGCATTGTATTTGTAGTCAAAACAATTGGGGTTCGGCCGTCCCTGGATTCCGTCTAAGTGTCGTCGGGCCGCGGGCCGTCGACTGTGCTAAGCCATACGGATAAAGTGAAGTGCTGTGAGCACAGGGAGACTGCCGTTGTTTGTAATGTCTTGTCACGATCGTCGCGTTGCTCGTGTATTGCTCCTGTCATATACATGTATCCAGGGATACTGTGCCTGAAAACCTAACCCAACAAGTTTCTATGTCGGTAAAACAACTCTTTGATTCCAAGATCCCCACCAGCTGGGCCCTTCCTTTACCACAGCCGCGCTGTGTTTCATATCAACTTGTCTGGAAAGCACGTACAATCTAGGAATAGCGCTGCAGTTTAAGCCCACCCCTTTCATGTTACTCGTTGTGACGTCACCGTCGCCTTTTTCATACGGTTCTGTGAGGGCGCATACAAGGTATAACAGTCCTCGTGCCCTCGGCACTCGATCTCGCGCCTTCGGCACTCGGCCTCACACTTCGGCGCTCGATCGCCTGCGTTGGATTGCTACCACACTATAATAAAGTGAATCCGGTCAAAGAAGGCACAAGGCACTGTCGACAGTCTAAGATGCATGGTGCTGATCGATCTCTTCTAAGTTCTCTGAAGCATGGAGGTAGAAACCAATTACTGGCGCCTTAGAGTAAACATGGATATACAAAAAGAAGCATTGCCTGAACCATGAATGTATATGCACCGATCATCTCATAACAAATTATTGACTTACCTCAAACATAGAGCCTAACTTTAAATTACGATAAAATAAATGGCGATGCAATCAGGACTTAGGACAAACATTTTTAAGAGTTCATACCTTGACCCTCCTAATAAAGAAAAAATCAGACTCCGCGGCCAGATACTTTGTAAGTGATAGTAACTTTATAACCAGGGGACTGTACAAATCACTTCAAAAGAATAGTCATAATTTGGTCACATATGCCTGGATTTCCTCAGTATATGCTTTGTTTGACTGTCAGGGCATTCAACACAAGAAATTTCACAAATTTGAAAGTGTGAATTTTGCAACTCATTTATGCCAGTTGCGATGGCCTATGGAATAGTGATTTGATGAGAAATTGACAAACAGCTTGTAAATATGCAAATAGTGGAGGAAAACGAATGTTTTATGACATTTTCATTCCATAATGTATGTATGTATGTATAGTGTATGGGTATTCCGTATAGCTTAATTTGTGTTACCTGAATAACTAATAAAGGGGCAGTCCTCAATCCATGGTTCTCGCATAACCTTGTTGACATTTGTAGATTACATGGTGTTAACCTATTGTTTTCCGAATTCCAATGATATTCTATCAAGTTGGTGAATTTACTTGTAGATGGAGTTGATAAATGAGCTGCCGTTTAGTATAAAATCATTATTTCCTCTGCTTGAGAGTTTTCACATGACCTGGCGAGAAATTAGAAGGGGTCATTCACAGAGAGCTCTCCGGTACTTGGTTTACGCACAGTCCCGTGGTGAAGGGGCTGTGGCTTAGAACGTATCCATAATCCCACTTTTGTTGACAGGTATACAGGCCGGAAACTGCAACAAGTAGCCTGAGGACCTCAAGACACATACAACGCCAACGGCTCCCTGTGTAAATGGTCCCCTGTGTAAAATACTTAATATGTTTTTGCGTGTAACACAACATTTCTTATGCAGTACTTTGTTTTCTATAATGGTGATTAGTCCACAAAGTAATAACAGTATTAAGCATGAGTACTGTATAACGGAAACCGTGAGTCAATACTTTAGTAGGATTTAACATAATTTAAAAATTGAGAAATTGTCTTTCTCTGTTTGATTTTCAACTTTTTCAAGCTGCCTGAGAACACAACTATTCCTGGGAAGGGGCTGTGTGTCCTCTCGGTGTGCACATGTCCTTAGCCTAGTAACAGTGCAGCGAAATATATTGTGTTCACTAGAATTGGATATCAGTGCAACACACTACAGATCCAGAAGCCACAAAAATGGTTTCTCAAATGTGGCTACTGGCTTGATTATAGGTGAGAAAAATTATTCGTGAGATTTTATTAGTTATAATAATAATAATAATAAGCTTTATTGAGGTTATTCCCTCAAAGGTGAACATAGTCAAGAACTAATACTACAAAAATAAGAAAAGGATATTTATCAAAAAATAATAAATATATATATATATATATATATAAATATAAGATATAACTTTATGCAGAATATGAAATGTTGGGTAATCTTAAAAAATATCTGTTTCTTGGATAAATGTTGTGAGGTATATCATGCTATCTGTATTGCTCATTATGTAGCAAAATTTGGCTTGCAGATCCCAGTTGTTGAAGTTTTCATTGTTGACTGCTATCGAGTCTAACAATTTTTGTCGTGATTGTGTATGACATGGACAACACATGATATAATGAAATTCGTCCTCAACTGAGTTAGTATCACACCTATTACAAATTCTGTCCTCAGCTTTTAGTTTTGGTCTCATGTGTCTACCTTTCTCAATCATCAGATTATGGTCACTTATTCTCAGCTTGGTAATGTATTTTCTGTCATTTTTATCCTTGATACAGCTTAAATACTTTTCCATTTTAAAATCCGTTTTAAACTTTCTATAAACGCGTAATTTGTTATTCTCTCCTGATGATGTCTTTTCTGCATTAACTTCATTTTTCCATTTTAAAATGTAGTCATTACTTATCTTATCTGTTAAGTTTTTCACACTATGTTTATCATTTTGCCAAAAATTACCAACACTCTCCAATCCTGTAATTTCTTGCATTGCAGTTGCCCAGGCCATGTTATTGTTAGTACAAAATACCATCACCTCATGGATCAAAGTATTTTCTTTCTTAGTGTATGTTCTATACCAATATTTAACCATCATTTTCTTGATAAAAGTTAAAAGAGGATGCCTGCCCATCTCACCTCTCACTGCTAAATTTGTTGCTGACTGATTAACTTGGAGAAGTATTTACACAACTTAAGATTCAATTTTTCAATTGGTGTCCTATCTGAATATTTCTCAGTTCCCCAAATTTCACATCCATAAGTTAGTATAGGCCTAATAACATGGTCAAAAATATGAATCCATGCATGAATATTTATGTTAGCTGATGAACTGACCACTTTTCTAATATAAAAGAACGCTTTCAGTGCCTTCTTGTATAGAGTCTCCTTTGCAATGTCAAACTTCCCATTACATTTGAAGTCTATGCCTAAGTATTTGTAGCTTTGAACAATTTCTAATTTCATACTACTCTAATAAAAGTTATATTTATGACGAAGGACCCTAGCATTCTTGTTGAAAACAATGACTTTGGTTTTGTTAGTGTTGACTTCTAAATTCCAGTCATTACAATATGAATGAAGTTTATCAAAGCAACGCTGTAATCCAGCCTCTGATTCAGAAATTAATACAAGATCATCAGCATATAATAGGAAATTGATCAGGGACTGTCCTAAATTAACTGGTTCACACCTATCATCAAAGTAACCTGATAAATCGTTAACAAACAGATTAAAAAGAATGGGACTAATATTGCAACCTTGCCTAACTCCTCGCATTGATTTGAACTGTCGTGTGATTCCACCATTAAGTTTTATACTGTATTTGACTTCGTCATACATACTTTTAATTATTTGATAAATATTGCCATTAATATTGTGTGTTAGTAACTTATAATAGAGCCCTTGACGCCAAATACTATCAAATGCCTTTCTAAAATCAACAAATCCTACAAACAACCGATTTATATTTTTCCTTTTATCCTTCGCATTTTCAATGTTTGATTTACTAATATACTTATCAATAACCGATTTTAAGATGAACATGTTGTCTGTTGTTCGAAATCCAGGCCTAAACCCAGCCTGATATTGACTTAGAATATCATGACTCTCAACATATTTATGTAATCTGTTATTCAAAACTGAAGTGAAAAGTTTTGAGAGACAACTTGATAGAGCTATCCCTCTGTAGTTATTTGGGTTATTTTTATCCCCTGATTTGAAAAGTGGTTTTATAATGCTAGTGCGCCAAATGTCTGGAAACTTTTTTGAATTTAAAATACTATTAAAGAGTTTTGTAATTGGTTTTAGAAGGACAGACTGACCACTTATTAACATTTCATTGATTATTTTATCATCACCTGGTGACTTTTTCTTTTTTAACTGTTTAATTGCCTTCATGATTTCAGTGGAAGTAATATCCCCATTCAATTCTTCATTAATTTCCTTACTTTCTAGCTCCTTTATAATTTTGTCTAATTTTGAACTATGGTCATATTTCTTATTTTGATTTGAGAAATGCTTGATCCATTCCTCAACACTTATACTATTACTGATATCATCATTTGTGGTAAGGAATTGTTGGTTTTTAATTCTTTCAATGCACTCCAGAATTGATCTAAGTTACCACCATTCACTTCCGTGATATTATTTAAAAGATTCTCCTGGTACATTCTCTTTTTAGTTCTAATTAACTTTTTATACTCCTTCTTAAGTTGAAAATAGCGACCTCTCACATATGGGTCATTTGGATATTTCACTATCAGTTTACCCATTGCTCTAACTTCACGTTTTATTATAAAACATGATTTGTCATACCATCGACGACCTGTTTTCTTTTTCACATTGCCTTTCTTTACAACTTTATGAGTGCAGGTTTTGAGTGACATGTCTGCAGCCGTGTAAATTATATCATTCAAGCCTTGTACAGCATCATCAATATACCAGTCAAATAATTAGTGTGTAAATACTGAGTAATTTTGGAACTGACTGGTGGGCTTTGGAGAGCCTCTTGATACTTCTCAGTTGAACTTTGTTCCCATAAATATCTTTTGGGAAGGGGGTTAAGACCTGTACAGTTGTCCACATTTTCAGTTGTGACTTGCCCAGTGAGTGCAAAAGATAGTGGACAATGGTCTGATAAGTGGGTCAATTGGTGAACTCTCAAGTACTGAGTGTGCATACACTTGGCCGGTTGTACCTGAACAGAGACAATCTCGACATCCTACGGAACTACCGTACAGGGCTTGAATTGCGGGACCTCTGGTGCTAGGACAATGTATAGTACAGTCTATGAGCTCTCCAGTTATATTTGTGCAGCTCTACAGCATGGCACGCAGCAGCAGAGTGAAACAGTGGATTGTAATTGGCGCGAAAGAATGGTATGGGACAAAGTGCTTTTTGGGGGAAGTGGATTGGGTGAAGTGACTCTTGGGACGAGGTGATTTTGGGGAAAAGTGACTCTTGGGACAAAGTGGTTTTGGTACAAGGTGGTTTTGGTGTGAAGTAGTTTTGGTGCGAAGTAGTATGGGACGATGTGGCATGGTGCGAACTGGTTTTGGTGCGAAGTGTCTTGGAACCTTAAAAACCCTCACACATATGAACTAGTGTCATAGGCAAAAAGTAATTGCTGGAGCAGCAAGCACCAGAGGCTATTATAATTGGCATATAATGAATTTTTCCCCCCATTTTTCCGCTCGGCAATCAGCACTTCTACTGCTTCCCTTTTCAGGTAAGATAATGTTCATGATGTAAAGAGCTTGCTGTTGCAGAATTTACAGTGCCAACGCAGAGCACACACATGATATGTGATTAAGCTAAGATACGGCTTATTGAAATCTGTTGGATGCTGGTCGATAAAGGTAAAATAGTTTGAGAATGCCTGCTGCATGTAAATATTGTCACATAGCATAACTGTGCATGAGCATGTAATAAAAATATTAATTCCTGAATATATGGTTTTATGGGCCCCAGCAGCAGCAATTCGCCCTCCTAGCGGTGGGGCAAATTGTCACCTGCTCTCGGGCACACAAACCAATGTACTCAGGATAAATATATATATATATATTATATATATATATATATATATATATATATAATATATATATATATATTATATGTGTGTGTGTGTGTAACCGGGTAATTAAACTGA
Source organism: Ptychodera flava (assembly GCF_041260155.1). NCBI lineage: Eukaryota > Metazoa > Hemichordata > Enteropneusta > Ptychoderidae > Ptychodera > Ptychodera flava. The sequence goes on from NC_091934.1 coordinate 43,834,927, forward strand.
CTTTAAATTTATCCAGTCAATTAAACCGGACCCAAGTTCATATTATCCAATTAACAACAAAGGGAAAGAATGATTATCGTACAATTTGAGTTGCAGTTTATCTTGGGCTTTATTTCACTACACACTAATGATAAAAATGATTAGCGGCAATACTCATAACATACAGAAACTCTATAAATGCCCCTATCCAAGTTCATATTAATTACAGTGTTCACTCAATAGACACTCTCCAGAATTGTTCAGGGCTCAGAGTCCATGTCGATCCTGTTGCTACGGTTACAAATTCCATGATGTAACCTCTTCCAGTTCGGGTGGGAAACTGATTCACACAAAACCTCCTCCAGACAGTTCTCCTTTAGGATTAACTCATTAGCAGTCCAACGCTTCCGTCAATGGGTTGGTATGTCGGGAAACTAGAAGTTTATAAGGCAATGAAAAAAGAGAGCACTTTAAGTTATATAATATAGCTCTTTGAGTCAGCAGATCATGATATCAGCTGGATCTTTATCCCTGGCATGGCAATGCCATTCTAGTCATTATGTCAAGGTGAACAAATTCATTTTCTTGTCAAACTATTGGTATTCAAAATCAAAACAATAAGTACAATACTACTAAAATCAATCTATTTCTATGGAAACTTGAGATTCAGAATGGCTCACAGTCCAATTGGGAAAGCACATGGCCTCTCCAATCTGCCTCACAGTGGGTGTGGTCTCAAACTTCAAAAAATACACCATGAAAACACGTTACAAATTCAGTATTGCAACAAATGTGAAAACCTACCTAGAAGTTCATAAGCCATGCAAAAAGACCAACCACGTCGTCTTGGTTACTGGCAAGAAGAACTAATTCCCTTAGCACTCGCCCCGATCCCTAAATATGGAAACTGCTCATGAATAGTAATTTGGGGGCAAAGGTAATGAATGTCCAATCAGATCCGTGCACAGACTCCAAGGCCGTGACCTACTTCACGTACCTCTGCGGTGTTTTGATTCTGCTTCGCAAAGAAACGTGCTCGTCGTTGTCCATAAAAGTATGTTTTTACCTTCTCGTGTCTATTTATAGACAGAGAAGGTATTAGAGTTGAAAACCAGTATGCTGCTGTCAAGTACTTCCGTCTGTCAAGACTTCCGTCTGTCAAGATCCGTTGACGTCATGCCATTGTGATGGGTCATATCATAAACTGGTGGGGGTGTTCATGGCTCAGGTTGAGGTGTGGGAGAACGATTTTGAGCTATGACAAAAATCAAAAGGGACTTAGCGGCATAGCCACAGTGTTAAGCCTTTCTCCAAGGTTTCTTAGTTGATTACAATCTATTACAGACTACTGAGCTGACGTTAGGGGTACTCACTTTGTGTTTGCTCACTCTGTGAGCGCTAGTGTTTGGTACTGAGTTGCGTGGATATCCCCTCATGGCCTCACGTGATCTTGGCCTTTTGCATAATGTTGGATGTCCAGTAAAGTGACTAGAAAATTTTTGAGATTAACATGACCTACAGATGACCTCTGGTTATATGCAAATGACTTGTGCAAATGACTTGTACAGATTTTAAGTTTTGACAAAATTGCAAACTTAGTAATCAAGCATTGAAAGTGACTACTGATGACGTGACATGTATTGATATTTATCAGACAATATTGGACACATGAAATAAGACAGTATTGACATGAATTATTGAATACCTTGTGACTTTTATGTAGTTGTGTAGGTTGACCCTTGAAGTGTCTCATTTTAAGTGACAAAAACTAACCATGCAAGGAGATGTTACGCAACGTTTACAGACGTCATTAAGAGAATCATTAATCAAAACAGAAAACCAAAGACAGACATTGTATAGACAGCCAGTATTGCACTCGAGTACAGGACATTGAAGGAAACAGACCTGACACTGCCACAGATAGACAAGACGTGTATACATTCTACTACCAGAGTAACTATCTCTGATGAGGATTTATTGTATTACGGTTTTCACTACTCCTGTCAATAAACCCAATTCATACCAATATAATCAACACCCGTGTGAGGCGTGTAACAATTTCTGGAGGCACCGCTGGGATTGAATTGGAAATTGGTCAGGATTAGCAAGACCTGCTACACAGTACGGACGGACTGCACAGTAAACTGTAAGTGTGATTTAATTGCTGTACCTTGAAAAGACAAGAACATCAAGATGGCAGATTGGAAACAGATAGAGACTTTGCAAGAAAGTATTATGGCAACAACTATGAAGATGACAATAGAACAGTTAGGTGAAGTCTTTAGAATACTGAAAATACCAGGCGAAGATAAGACAAAGAATGGGAAAATTGCAGCCCTGCTGGAGCTACACAAATTTATTGGTACTCCAGGAGACTGGAATGAGGGTGCAGAAGATGGGGGATTGGCAATCATCACTGAATGGGAGAAGAACATCACAGAACTTGGAAAGAACCGTCAAACAGGTGAGGGAAATAATCCACCTCAAAATGGCGGCCAGCAAGATAATTCTCAGGGAACCGCCCCTCAAAATGGCAACATCGTAGCTTCGGGTGTGGCCCCTGGGCAGCAGTCACGTGATCAGCCAAAGCCCGCCAATTCTGTGTCCACTGTTGTACATACCAAAGACTTTAAGATTGAAGGTCAACTTGGGGAGCCAGAAGAGACTGATCCAATGATGGTTATAGACATAATTAATCAAATGGATGATGGTAGAAGTAAGGGGTACAGTGATAAGGAAATTGTCAGAGCTGTATTGCAAGCTCTGCGCAAGACAGTAGAATTTGGGAACATATTTCGAAGTAACAGAAATGTGACCTATTCAAGAGACAAATGGGCTATTTTGGGAAGATGACATCAGGGATTCAGACCAGACCCAGCAGTTACAGCAGCTGTACTAGCCCTGAAGGAGAGAAAACCCTCAACGGTAGGTGAACTGCGTAAACTGCTAGGATTCATCGGGTATTACCGACAATACATCAAAGACTTTTCCAGAATAGCCAAACCACTGTATGAATGTATGTCAGTTTCACCAGATGAGAGAGAAAATGACAGCATCAATGACAAGAAAAAACCCAAGGTTAAGAAAGCAGGGTCAAGTACATTCCGCTCAACCCATAGTGTGGACAGATCGACGCATGCAGATAATAGACAGCCTGATCACCTGTATAGTAGATGCATCTGTGATGGCCTACCCAGACTATGAGCAGCCGGATGTACTTCACACTGACGCTTTAAACAAGGGATATGTAGAAAAGTGGAAAAATGGAATGCAAGAAGCATATAAATTAGCATCCCAGAATTCCAACAAGACAGCAGCGCGTGGAAAGAAGTACTACGACCAAAAAGCTCAAAGTACTGAACTCCAACCAGGTGACAGAGTGCTGGTACGAAATCTGACTGAAAGAGGCGGACCAGGCAAACTCCGATCATACTGGGAAGACAAAATCCACGTCGTGACAGAAAGAAAAGGTACAGACAGTCCTGTTTATGAGGTTAGACCAGAAACTGGCCAAGGAAGAATCAGAGTGCTACATCGCAATCTGCTCCTGCCCTGTGATGGACTACCTGTGGAAATAGAATCTCCAACAGCGCCTACATCAACCCGCCAGGTGAGAAGACGAAGTCGGAGACAGAGACCAGACAGCCAGCCAACTGAAGAAGTCAGTGAAAGTGACAGCAGCAACACCAGTGATGAAGATGAAAATTATCATTTCTACATCACACGGCCTAGCAACACTGCAGCAGTTGATGAGCAGACAGACCAAACCCAGACGGAAACACAAGTGTATCAACCTGGAGATGTCACACATCATGACTTAAATCCAGAAATTCCTATTTTCCAGCCAGCCAGATCACCACCTGTAGTGCAGCCCCATGAAGAGCCAGCGATGCCACAGAGGGACAGCACCACAGCAGCAGATCACCAAACTGAGCACCAAGTACAACCATCAAATGTACCTGAACGCTCACAAGGTGAGTCAACTGTTAATGTGCCAGATACAGACACATCAACCAGACGATATCCAGCCAGAGAGACCAGACCACCATCTATGTTAACTTATACATCGATGGGACAGCCTGAATATCACCGCATCGACCCACATGTCAACGTTGCCATGGTTACACCACCAGCAGCATCACTACGACAGTCAACGCCGATGTGGTACCCACCATATATGCCAGCGCAGCCTACACTATATCCGTGGATGATGTGCAATGATGCAACCACAACCACTAGTGTATCCACATGGTATATATCTGACACCAAACAATGCACCAATCCATTGCTGAGGACACTGCATTAGACTGAATCTGACCTGGAATGAACTGTGATGACCTGAACTGTTTATAAACAATTGATGACCTTGATTGACCCATTTGAACTCTTAGTTCAATTACACTATTTGGCTTGAACTCATGCAATTATTCGGACACTGTTTAATTGTTTCTAGCCACACTGCCAAAAATACCAAATTCACTAACAAAGTTGGATTTGCAACGGAACATTATGAAATACTTGCAAGAGAATTTCAAAAACATTCGTAGACATTGCATTTGTGTACTATGTAACTCACTGAATAGACTTCTCATAGTATTGTTTACAAATGAGATGAACTCTGTGATACAAAGACACTGCCATGAAATTGAACACTGCCATGCAAATGCTGAGCAATGAACTCTTATTGTAAAAGAACTGCTCAGAACGACTTACAAATTGAACAGAATCTAACATTTTGCTTCTTTTTGGCAAATGTCTGGGACGACATTTATTTAAGGAGGGGAGAGTGTTGGATGTCCAGTAAAGTGACTAGAAAATTTTTGAGATTAACATGACCTACAGATGACCTCTGGTTATATGCAAATGACTTGTGCAAATGACTTGTACAGATTTTAAGTTTTGACAAAATTGCAAACTTAGTAATCAAGCATTGAAAGTGACTACTGATGACGTGACATGTATTGATATTTATCAGACAATATTGGACACATGAAATAAGACAGTATTGACATGAATTATTGAACACTTTCTGACTTTTATGAAGTTGTGTAGGTTGACCCTTGAAGTGTCTCATTTTAAGTGACAAAACTAACCATGCAAGGAGATGTTACGCAACGTTTACAGACGTCATTAAGAGAATCATTAATCAAAACAGAAGACCAAAGACAGACATTGTATAGACAGCCAGTATTGCACTCGAGTACAGACATTGAAGGAACAGACCTGACACTGCACAGATAGACAAGACGTGTATACATTCTACTACCAGAGTAACTATCTCTGATGAGGATTTATTGTATTACGGTTTTCACTACTCCTGTCAATAAACCCAATTCATACCAATATAATCAAACACCCGTGTGAGGTGTGTAACAATAATCTGCTGAGATGATCATATGCCTCCGAGTCTGAAAACTGTCATTGTGTAAGCCTGTCGGCATTTTCCTTGCATTTTTTCTCATTTAATTTTGCAAAATATGGGCGAGTACCTCAATATTTCAAGATAACCCTTTCTTCCCAATCGTTTCCTGGAGTTTCAGAGTCATATGAACGAAAATGAGAGAAAGTTTTAGACAGGAAAATCGGATATCGGCCATGTTCGATGTTTACAGTACAATCAGAAGTTTACGTGGAGGAATTAACCAACAAACACTATTCATGATGCCCGCCCTCTAGAGGCAGACCCTCCTATATGAAGTACCACATTTGATGCTTGTGGAAAGCTTGACCACACAATGGAGCATTTAAACTTTTAGAAAATGACAAACTGAATAAGAAGGTATTCAGAAAATGTCAAATACTGGGAAAAATGCGCGAAAAATGCCAAATATTCAATATAAACAGGTTAACTGACTGGTCAGCCATAAAAAACAATGAAAATGTTTATGATCAAAAGTTTTTGAGATGCGCACATTTTAACAAATACAGAAATTATTAACATTATAAATATAAGACCAAACTATTTTTTCAGGGATGGGACAGGTTGGAAATGAGGGGTGAGAGACAAAGGCACTCCTATTGCTGCATGTGGATGCAGCCACACCATTTCATTTACAGCATACTTATTCACTGTGTTGTGTTCAAGTTCCATATTGTACTGACTGTCATACAAGGATAACATGAGCAAATCAAATCAAATTAGAAAAGGATCAATGCTGTTGTGTGGATTTTGCTGAACATGGCTGATTTTAATATTTCGTCCTATATATTTGGTATCCAGCAAAGGCATATTTTGATGTAAAGTCAAAATTAACACTACATTGCTGACAATACATTTTACCGTTTCTGCATGAACTTTTCTTTTTTAAATTATAGTATATTAGTACTTCAAACAGATTAACAGTTATCGTGATGTCAACCCATAATTTTACATCACAAAGACTGTAATTCTGCCAATTTTTTAGCTCACATTGGTATACCAATGTGAGGTAATCGTATAAGCTGAATCAGTTCATTTGCATCTCATTTGAATGTCTGTATGTATGTATGTATGTACCGTATGTATGTATGTATGTATGTATGTATGTATGTCCGTCCACGTCAAAAACAGCTAAACGGCAGAACCTACTGTCTCAGTATTTGGTGTACAGGTGCACCTAGGGTGGAGATGTGAATTTGTTCAAATGAACTTGTCAGTGTCAAAAATATGCAAATGAGGGGGAAAAAGGAAAAACCCTGCAAATTGCTAAAACTCTGTAACCGTTGGTCAGATTAGGGTTGAAACTTGGTGTGCAGGTTCCTTAGGTATTCTAAAGCAGGTCTGTAAAATTTGGGATGAAATTTGCATGTTTCTATTTTTCAGGAAATTTTTTCAGTTTTTAGTCAAAAAATGTTTAACTCTGAAACCACTCATCTGATTGCTCTGAAAGTTGGTATACATGTTCCTCAGGATGACCTCAGTCAAGTTTATACAAACTGAATTGAAATTTTTCATATTTGTAATTTGGGGCAATTTTCCGTATTTTTGGTCAAAATTATTTTTATTCAAGAATAACTAATCTGATAGCTCTGATATTTGGTATACAGGTTACTAAGGTTGATCAAAATCAGTTTGATAAATATCATGAAGATATCTTGAATTTTATATTTTGTTGAATTTTTTGGTTATTTTTCTCATTTTAAGTAAAATTTCTTCTTCTCTGAAACCGCTTGCCCAATTGCTCTCAAATTTGGATGGGATGTTTGCAAGGGTGTTACCCTTCTAATTGTTGAAATTACGACAAAATTGGAAATATTACTGTTTTGGGGCAATTTTTGTCATTTTGGTCAAAAAATCGTAAAAAATATTTTCATTTAAAGCCCCTGGACAGACGCTTTTATATTTGGTGTACAGATATTCAGGGATGACAATAGTTAGATATGTGGAAATTGTCCTGAAATATACAAATTTGTATTTTTAAGACAATTTGTCATATTTGGTCAAGAAAACTTGTTCTCAAAATTACTTGTCTGATAGCTTTGTAATTTGGTACAAAAGTCCCGAGGGATGTTATTAGATACATTTTCTGCTCAAAGTGTTGGGAAACCCCCAAATATTTATATTTTAGGTAATCTTTTTTTGTGACCTTAATGACTTACACCAACCAGGATTTGTTGTGAGACAGTTTCGAAGGCTGTGAACATAATTTTGTCATGTTTAATATAAATTTGTAGTAAAATTTGATCCTGAAAACAAAGCTGAGGTAAATTTTTTCATTGCGAACCAATTTTTGCAACTTTCGCATGTAAGACACACAAGAACTGATGAGAAATTTGGATCCAGGATAATTCCAGATGTCATAATCCCCCCTACAGTGGAAGGCATTTCTCTATCTGTAAACGATTTAAGTGCTGTTTACATTTGAATGATAGCACTCTTAGCATTAATTAAAACATCCCCGAAGTTATAAATATACCGCCAGCTGGTCTTATGTAAACATGGTCAACCAAGGGATGGAACATTTGATATTGCGGAGGGGGTAGGGGATAGAAGATTGATGAGGTAGCATTCCTTTTTAAAAGATCCCTTTTATATTTTTTCCCACTCTTTTTTCCCCACCCTCCCACCTTTTCTTTTTGTCAAGCTTCTCTGGCTAATTTTTTGTTGACATTTGCGTATGTATGTAGGATCTGCTTGTCTCATTGCTATAGAAGTTGATATGCATGTTCCAATATGACCTCCAGTACCTAAGTTGGAGACCATAATAGCTTTTGTCATTCTTGTTTTTTTGGTTGATCTTTGGTACCCATACTGGTATGTACCAATTCTGATAAAATGTGAGCGACACCGTATAATTGCGGTATTTTTTTGTTTTTCAGTCATTTTATAAATTTTGCACTGCACAAGATGATTGAACAAATTGCAATGTTTGAATTTGTAAACTCAAAGAATAAAATCCTTTGGTCACAGATTAAATTATTTTTTGAAAAGAAATTTACTCTTAACCCTTTCACCCCCAGTTCCCTGTATACGGTCCAACTTTACCATAGAAAACAATGGATTTGGGAAAACCATAGTGGTGAAAGGGTTTAAACACTTTTAGCATATATTCTTTACACGGTCATGTATTTCAAGGAAAATATGCCTATTAAAAACAGTAATTTCTTCACTTTCAATTTTTTTTTCAATACTATGACAATTATCAGCCATGAGGTTATACAAACACAAGACCAGATAAGCGTTTTTCATCATTTTCACAGGACTCTTTGGAAAATCCATTAAAAACAGTTAAAAGTGACTTAAAATGATCACTTGGTATACATTTAATTTACAGATGCCAGGTTGTGTATTTCACATGCACTCAGGTCAGTAAGGAAGTGCGTCATTACTATTTTGGACTGTGAATTCTTATTTCTGAATTATTTAACTTTTTCCCACATTGAACTATCTTTAGGCAGTTTATACTGTAGCTTAGAATTTTTTTGATTGATGTATTTAATCATCTTTTGGGTTCTTTGGGTCCATATCCCACCTCATGCCCCTACATCATCAACTATTTACCAACAACTCCATGCCAACACCCAATTACCTGACCTGGCCACACATTAGAGAAGGTACAGCGTCATTAACGGTATTTTTTAGCTACTATAGGCTATAGTCTATAGAAGCTATTGGGATGGGTATCCGTCCGGCGTCCGGCGTCAGTCTGTATGTATGTATGTATGTATGTATGTATGTATGTATGTATGTATGTATGTCCGTTTGTGAGGCGTCCGTCCACTCAAATATCTTGAGAACCGCAGTACTTACTGATTTTATTTTTGTTCTGTAGATGAAAAATATGATTTTGAGAAACCATTTTTTTTAATTTTTTGATATTGTTGAAAATAGGCAAATCAATGCCAAAAAAGGCCTTTTTGGTAAAAAATCTTCTTCTTCATAACCGCTGGTCAGACAGCTTTGTTATTTGGTATACAGATCTCTAGGGACAACCAGACTTAGATTTGTTCAAATTGTGATGAAATGTGCAAATGTGTATTTTTAAGGAATTTTTTTGTCATTTTTGATCAAAATTTGACTTACACTGTATGTAATTCTTGTACTGTATAAAGCCTATCAATTCACCCGGAAAAAATAATTAATATGATTTAAATAATTGAATTAATTAGGAAATCATCAAAGCCAAAATAATTTTAGTGTAGAGTTATCAGAAAGTTCAACTTTTTTTGACAGTTCATAGTGAAATGCTTACCAGCTTGGAGGATTAAAATATGTAAAGGCAACTTTCCTGAATCCCACTTTGACATATTCTGAACCATCATTTATTGTGCCCTGTATGTTATCTACAAGAAATTGCTCAAAATAGTTTGTCATGATAGGGGGGTCAAATAAATAGAGATAGAGAAAGTTCTAATTTCCATTTATGGTTGACTTGGTAAGGATAAAATAAGATTACTTTTTGAGGAAAAAATAGAGTGGTCAATTAAAAGAGTGGTCAAAGTGATAGGGTTTTTATGGTAAAGCTGGGCTGTAAGATTCCTCATGTGCTATTTAAAGCAATTATGCAATCTGTGTAAACAGTGCAATGAAAGTGTTACATGATGCTTTTGATGACCTTGAACTTCTTAAGTTTCAAACATTTGTCTCTTCAGTGTGCTTTCTCTGAGTACATACAGTCTCAACTTATTCAACAGAACTTACTTACAATGTTAATATAAGGAATTGTGTGTTAACACAAATCCAGTTTGTAAGTCCATGGAGCTAGGCTACCTGCAGAACAACATGTCCTGAAGTCACTTTGCATTGCTGACGTAGACATCTTATACTGATATATCTATCTACTCATCTGCTGACGTAGACACCTTAGCATCTGCTATATATAGCTACCATCTTTCTTGCGCACGGCACTTGACCTATTATATCCTTGCTGCAAGCTTCTGGTCCAAGTTCATTCATTCTAGGCCATCAGGCTGTCTGCCAATAAGCTATCCCGCCACCAACCCATCTCCTCCTTGGTTCCACTAGTCTGCTTCCCACCATGGGCCGTCCATTGCATGTACCCCCACTCAAGAGGTGGTCTCCACCGGCCGGTGGAACCACTTTCACTTTCGGTTTTCCAAAGGTCTGCATGAGTCGGAAACACAACTTTGCAACCCAAACCTTTGCCCAGGAAGCAGACTGGCGGAGACCCCTCACCCAATCTTTGAGTTATTTTGTGCTTAGTTTTGAAAATGGTTTTTGCCTAGATTTTACTTTCGTAGTTTTGCTTGACATTGTATTTTTCCGTAGTTAGGTTATCACTGCTTTGTATTTGTCCACTGTCGCTTATTAAATTCTTTTAACACCATATCCTGTGTAGCGGTGTGTGCTTACAAATTGAAAGTTAAAATGTGCCTGGTTAATAGGATGAAAATACTGATAAAAAGATAACCAGCTTAAGATTCTTTATAACCTGACAGATATGCTGTTTTTTTATGACGAAAATCTTGATTTAAGCAAGTCTTGTTGACTTTAATTAGAATGTAATTAACTCTCGTTTATTAGCTACTATAGACTAATATAGTCTATAGAAGCTATTGGGATGGGTATCTGTCCGGCGTGCACTGTCAGTATGTATGTATGTATGTATGTATGTATGTATGTATGTATGTATGTATGTATGTATGTATGTCCGTTTGTGAGGCGTCCGTCCACTCAAATATCTTGAGAACTGCAGTACTTACTGATTTGATATTTTTTGTGTGGATAAATATTTAATTTTGAGAAACTATTTTTATTAATTTTTGATATTGTTGAAAATATGCAAATTAGCACCAAAAAAGGCGTTTTTGGTAAAATCTTCTTCATAACCACTGGTCAGACAGCTTCTAAAAAAATATCCTATATCAAGGTTCTTACTTTGCATACCCATATAGTAAAAACAAATTTGAGGATCTTTGATTCTATTTGCGAAATATGGTAATGATTGTCATTTTCTATCATTATTCGTTAAATAAATTATCCTTTTTACCTCTCTAGTAGTATCAAAGTTCTTCATCTACAGATTTCCATACTAAACATCAGGCTTCTTAATTTTAAGCATAACATTATGAGTGTTTCATCCAGGATGGCATCAACAAGGGGGATTTTCCCCCTTTTCCAGAAAATTTCGGGGGCATTTCACCAGTTCATGTGTTCCACTTGTACCTCTAAGGTGTTACTGGCACCATTTCATGGAAGGGGGGGGGGGGAGTGGTCCTTGACAAATTAATTTTGGGTGCCAACATTTCAACAGAGGGGGAATCCCCTATCCCCCTGTCTAGATGTAACACTGTATAATATCATCTACATATCAAATTTATATCATTAATAATAGTGAATCATTATAGTTTACCTCCAAAAAGCATAGAGGGTTGAAAGACTTGTTTTCTTTGTTCAAATTATCGTCAAAATTACAACATTTTATCATTTTTAATTATGAATTATCATATTTAGGCCTAATCTCCCAGGAAAATGGCTTATGATATGAACACAAATTGCCCTGGAACACTGCTGACAATTCTCCTGAAAATACTAGAAATTCAAGTGACTGTAAGCTGTAAAAAGTAAATTTTAACTCATTTTTCAGGGTTTCCGGCCTTCGGCCGGGAGGGGGAACACCCCTTCCCGGACCCTCCCCCGACGACAACCGCTTTGTGGTCATGGCAGCTGCAAGCCGCCTAAATATATATATATATATATATATATATATATAATATATATTATATATATATATATCACAAGAGCATGTGAACCTCTTCAAATATTGCTTATAACACCTTGGCCATGTACATCTTCTTGACAATACTGAAATGTGTTTTCAATACCCTGTCTTCATTTAAATGACATTTATTATAGATCATAGTGCACCTTCAGCAGGAGTGCCAGCAACAGAATCTTCCTCCGGTAAGTACGTTAACCATGTTTTCTTGAGATACATTTACTTTTATCCTGGTCCACTTAAATTTACCCAATGTCATAGGCAAGAGTGAGGCAACATGTTTGAGCAGCAAGCGAGGGGCCATTATAATGGGCATGTAATGAATTTTCCCACATTTTTTCCCATTGGCTATCAGCACTTCTACAGCTTCCCTGTTTCAGGAAAGATTATATGTTCATAATGTAAAGGGCTGTTGCAGAATTGACTGTGCTAATGCAGAGCAGCTAATGTAAACATACATGATATATGATTAAGCCCGATACGGCTTATTGAACTCTGTGAGATGCTGGTCAACAACGGTAAAAATTGTTTGAAAATGCCCTGCATGTAACTATTATCATATAGCATTAACTGTGAAGAGGCATGTAATAAAAATATTATTGCCTGAATACATGCATTTATGTGCCCTAGCTTCCAGTAGGACACAATTCACCCACCTGGCGCGGGACAATAAATTGTCACCTGTTCTCGGGCACATAAACCTGTGTATTCACGCAAAATGTGTAATATATATATATATATATATATATATATATATATATATATATATAATACATACACACACACACACACACACACACACACACACACACACACACACACTTCAGGGTTGACTGGAGTGACAAAGTAACTGAGTTGTGACTCTGAGTTTCACGCTCTATGCGGTCATCAGACAACTGAAGAATCCTAGCTCCCGGCATACAGAATGTTAATTAGCACCCAGGTGGCGAAGGTGTTTGGTATGTAGTTGCAGTTCCATTTTCTAGGTGGGATCGCAGTTAAGTAGAATTTGTTTTCGTGGCGACATTGGAAACAAGTTCTGACCTTTTGTTGAGTAGACTGTTCTTGTCTGCGTTGATATGCAGAGTTTTTCTGCGAGGCACATGTTGCAGCATTTTGTTTCATTAGTGTATGCGGTTGCCCTGGTGATGATGGACCACCTGATAATGATTGGTCGTCCTCCTTGTTTTAGCTTCCATACATGGTTTATAAGTTCGGTGCTGTAAGCATGTTTCTTGTGGTTGACGTACCTGTAGTTGGTGTAATGGCTTTTGAATGTTGATTCTGTTAGTCCGTAGTAGCATTTAGTGTCTTCATATTTTTACTTTATATAAACAAAGAAATACCTAGTTATATTTATTATTAGCTACTATCATTATACTGTATTACTTTATCTTTATTGAAGAAAATTTGAACTTATTTTGTATCATAAATCGTATATTTACAAGCAAGCAATAAATATTATTATTATTTTCTTCTTTCATTGTGGCTTTGTATATGACAGATGTCTCTTGGCAGTTTCCATCTAGGGGGCAGTTTTCAATCTTTTGGCAGTTGCAGACCTTCTGTGTAGCATCATTCTGTTGTGTTGCAATTCCCCTGTTGTGGTCGTTGATGATCAAAGACATGTTTTTCATGCAGCTGTTGCTGATTTTGACATTGTTCTTGTTGAATATTGGATGTAGTTTGGAGTCGCTTGGGAAGTGCTTTTCAATCAGCTTAAGGGGGGGTCGGAGGAATCTGAGGGGGTCACTCAAAAAATCGAAAGCTACAAGGGGGGTTGCTCAAAAGTGGAGAACAAGAAGGGGGGCTACTCAATTTTGTTGATATGTACTGGAGCATTTGGTGAAGTTATGAATTAATACAACAATAATAATAAAGAACAGCAATATGTATGCTTGAGATATGTATGTTCATACCCGGTATATGTACACACACACACACACACACACACACGCACACACACACACACACTCACTCACATATATAAAAAAAAAAAAAAAAATATATATATATATATATATATATATATATATAATATATAATATATATATATATATATATATATATGGAGCATTTAGTGAAGTTATGAATTAATACAACAATATAGTAAAGAACAGCAATATGTATGCTTGAGATATGTATATATATATATATATATATATATATATATATATATATATATATATATAAATCATAATACAGGTGTTTCAAGTAGAAACTAAAACCTCATTACACTATGTGTTTCACGTTATTGTGATCTTCAGACGAGAATGATCAGTTATTCGATGTGGCAAGCCTAATTACATTAGAGGCTAGTACTGAGTACATTTTTCAGTATTTCCTGATTAAGATTGATATACTTGCCTGATCATTCATGAGAAAAGTCTGCTTTCTATATTCTACATTGTATAGGTTACCGATAGGGGAAATGTGTAAAGCAAGCCAATTCTGATTCCATAAAGTTTAGAACCAGTGGAATGCCTTGACAACAAACTCATCTTTTATTGCAGGAAAATAATCATAAAATAAATGTGAATAAATGTATGTATGTCGCTATTTTTTCGTTTCCAAAAAATGTAATCTTCATTGAAATCAGTGAACTGGAATATAAGTTTTGGAATACCGTCTCAGATTTCTGTTCCTTTGAGTTTTTTATACCAAAAAAATCTGAAAAAAATACTCCCCAAGTGCCACCAAATATAACACCATTTTAATCTCTATATTTCAAAAGCTCCAACGGCAGGAGGGGGACAGTGCCCCCTCCTGACGTCCCACGACTGCACAAGCGGTCGCTTGTGGTGCTTTCGCACCGCATCTTCCCCAATCTTGTAAAAAATCCTACGGAGAACACTGCATGTCATCAGAGCACTGGATACAGACCTGACAGCTCCTGTCTCAGCACTAGAACCTCTTTCCGACACAGACCTGTACCACAGGGTTTAATCAGGGTCTGTATAACAGGTCCTGTCGCAGCAGCAATCCATTTTACTGTATAGATATTTAACTTTCTCAATTTTAATTTTTTTTTTTGTGGGGGGGGGGGGGGGGGGGGGTTCACTCAAATTTTCTGTAGCAGAGAGAGGGGGTTACTCAAACACGTCATGGTTGGCAGGGGGGGGGGTACTCGAAATTTTGGAGTTTCTAAAGCAATTCCTCCTACCCCCCCCCCCCCCAGGCCATAAATAATGACGGCTCCCTAATGAGGTAGATTTTCCCGATATTATATAGTTTTGACATTCTTGCTGTATGGTGGGTTGTACCAAATGATGTTCCTTTGTCTGTTTTTTCTTTCTTTGTTGATACGTGTTGTGCCTAGCAGCTGTTCTTGTGTAAACAAGGTTCTCCTTGTGTCTGATGACCGCATAGAGCACGAAACAGTCACAACTCGGTTACTTTGTCACTCCAATCAACCCTGAAGTACAAATCGCTCTGCGGAATGACCCGCATAGAGCACTTTCTCAACCAGCGAGGGACAACCTAGCGATATATATATATATTATATATATATATATATATATATATATATATATATATATATATATATATATAGTATATATATATATATATATATATATATATATATATATATATATAATAATATGGCCACTGGCTCAATTACAGTATAGGTGATATACATATGTGTGTGTGTATATTTATTTATTTATTTATATACTATTTCACAATTGCATGTGAATTCAAATATTGCTTATAAACACCTTGGCCATATACATCTTGTTAATGTGTTTTCAACACCCTGTCTTCATTTAAATGACATTTATTATAGATCATGGTGCAACTACGGCAGGGATGACAGCAACAGAATATTCCACTGGTATTTTCTGAGATACATTTGCTTTTATCCCGGTCCACTTAAAATACCCAATGTCATAGGCAAGAGTGAGGCAAATGATGCTGAAGCAGCAAGCAAGGCCATTATAATTGGCATATCATGAATTTTTCCCCATTTTTCCGCTTGGCTATCACAGCACTTCTACAGCTTCCATGTTTCAGGGAAAATTATGTTCATGATGTAAAGAGCGTTGTAGAATTGGCAGTGCCGATGGGGAGCAGATGCAATCATACATGGTATATTGTGATTAAGCTATAGATACTGCTTATTTTATTCTTGAGAATGAGCAGGGGCACTTTTTGACTTGATGTTTAAAGGGCACCCCACAAGCAGTTGACCTTTAGAAATCTTCTGTAAATTAAGTCATTTTCATGACCAATTATTGTCTTTCCATGGTTTGTATAGCAGTAGATCTTCATGTGCTTTAAAGGCCAGAGAAAATCACCTGTCGTATTAGTGACTATACCAGTATGTCTTTTACAGTATACTCATATCAATTCAGCAGATAAGTTTTGTTGAAGTCTAGTTTAGGCATGCACAAATTTTATCTGGGATGTGCAAGAAGATGGTGGTATAATGACATGGTCATAGCCGTTTGCAGATAAGCATGTCTTTGCCTCTAGCAGATGATATGACAGCATGTACTAACTGCTTTTCAGTAAATTCAGTATATATTAGATATCCTTCCTTTTACAGAATCAACTGTTATCTTTAAGTGTCAATTTCAGAACAAGACAATATATAGTCATGCACATATTGGAATGAACATGAAAGGCATATGAAAATTGCAGCATATGACCCATCACTGCATTCAATGCTATATATATTGTGTGATAAGCCTATACTTCTAAATGAGCGTGTTTAATTTTCACTAAATGGTGTCTACGGCTCCTCTGCTGTGTTTGATTGTTTTACATGTATAGTTATCTACGTCGTAGCCGTTTGGACCTGTAACCACAACATTCATTATAGACTGTCTCAGTTAACATGTAGCAAATAGGAAAAATTGAAAAAAGAAATTTGATAAATATAAATAATATTAAATTAGATTAGCTGATTAGCTGCACCAGCTCATTGCCCTTTCCTCAGACAATGTTGCAGCTGCATGGCAAGGGGGTATGAAAGAGTCAGTGCATCAGATAGCTATCATCATGGGTAGAAAATGTCTGAAAAGTGGATAAGCCTAATCACGAGCTACGTACGTGCCACATGCTGATGTGCCAAATTTCATGAGCCACAATTCCCGTTCTGCATTTTCACTCCAATTTACTCCATCGATTCATTTATGATAAATCACCATTAGGGCTTCAACAGCACCTATATGTATGAAGTGGTGATCTAATATTTGTGTTCACCAATTCTACATGCAAAGGACTGGTTGTTGCAGTAAAATTAAATTGTGGAATCCTGGCTCAGCCAAGGAAGTTTATATAGTAGCTTTACTACACAAATTTCAACTTTCCATCCGTTCAATGTTTGAAAAGTGAACAGACACGGATGCTGCAAATGGCTGATCCATGGTTCACATCATATATATTTGTTGTCATCTCCTGTTTCAAAATTGTTAGGCATGACGCAGATTATTTTTCCAGTTGAAAGTCGTTCAAGTTGACTTCAAGCTGTTAGCCTGCAGGTAGGTGTTAAGCCAAGAGGTGGCTATATAGTACGTATGTCTGTTGGAGATCATGCCGAAAATTGTACTAAATTTGTCTGACAGAGTCATAGATGTATAGGACTGTACATTAAATGTAAATTGACGTACGTAAATATTTCTAGCTTAAGTTGCAGAATATATGAATAATATGGCCCATGAAATTGGTACGCAACACGATTTGGCTCATGGCACGTTGCTCTTGAATTAGGCTTGCACCCTTGAAAAAAGTACTGTAAATGCAGTATTACAAACCTGTAATCATATTTTGAAATACTGTAGATAACGACACTAACAGCCATGCTGAGGGTAGTCCACAAGTCCATAAACAGTGCACAGATGACCCTGAGGGCAACATTGACGATCTTTATGAGAGTAAGTATAAACACATCTGTCTAATAACAGTATAGCTGTGTAGCTTTGCTGTCAGTAACACGAAGCTTATCCAATAGGTGGATGTGTGGCAGCATCTGGTGTCCAGCTTTCAGCGTCCTCGTTGTACATTCCCAGCTTCTTCTTCAAAACAGCCAGTCCAATTCCTTAATATTTGGAGTACTGGTCCCAAGGGATTACCTTCCTGGGATTTATTCAAATTGTAATGAATATGCAAATATAGATTTTTGAGGCTAATTTTGCTATTTTGGGGCAAAAATCTTCTTCTCCTTTGGCTGGAGCAACAGCTTAAATATTTGGTGTACAAGTCCCTTGAGGGATTCAAGGAACTTAGATCTTTGATAGATTTTTCCTTTCCTTGTTCAGATATGTCCAAATTGTGATGAAATATACCAATTTGTATTTTAAAGGCAATTTTAGTCGTTTTTGGTCAAAAAATATTCAAAAATCTTCAAAACTGCTGATCGAGTAGGTTGATATTCAGGATATATGTCCCCAGGGATGACCTATTCAGATTTGTTCAAATTGTGCGGAAATGTACGAGTTTGGTCCTTTTAGACAATTTTTGTCACTATTGGTTAAAAATTCTTTCACCAAAACAGCTTGTCTGATAGCTTTGATATTTGGTATGCAGGTTCACAGGGATGATCAAAATGTGATATATTGCAATTGTGATGAAATCTACAATTTGTATTTTTGGGCAATTTTGCCATTTTGGTCAAAAAGTTGTTTCTGAAAAGTACTCATCTGATAATTTTATATTTGGCATAAGGTTCTAGGTAACCTAAATGTGATACATTAAAATTATGATGAAATCTGCAATTTTGTTTTTCAGGGCAATTTTTGGCCATTTTTGGTCAAAAAATGTATTTCTTAAAAACTAATCATCTACTAGCATTGATACTTGATAGAAATTTTCTCAGAGATGATCTTTAACAAAGTCAAGGTCAACCAGGAAAGTGTTATCCTTCCTGCTATTCAGCATGAACAGAGTTTCTTGGCCTTTCATCCTAATGAGTGCCATGTCTTTCTTCACCTTCAACCTTATCAAAGGCTGTCAAGATTTCACTTTCATCAAAACATGTCACAAATAATTGGTCTCTTCATAATATGGCAAAAGTTCTATTGACTCTATTGACCAATAGGTCGCTTATTATGCATTTCAGACAGTGAAGTCAATCACATTTTATAGACGGATTAAGGAAAAATACAATTTATGATCATATTGGTCCAAATTATCACTTATTTAATCCTTTCTGACATCTTACAGAGTTTACTGTAACAGTCAAAGTCTATAATGCTGCCTGGGTCAGCAAAATGAAAAAGTACTACAAGTAACAACTAAAATAGCGTATTGGGGACATTCATTTTGTCCCTTGCAAACTCAAAACTGACAAAAAATTCAATTGTAATTATTTCTAATATTATATAGGGCTCAGCCCTTGGTGTCGCGCCAGGGGTTAAGATTGGCAATGTTATTTGTATTGATTCATGATAAAATAGAATTAATTGTTACTTCATATACGTTTGTATGACAACTATGCCCAGTTTCCCTCTGATGAAAGCAGTTCACGTACGTACACGGTACACAACGTCAAACCCTGCAGCAGTGCAGGTATAGATTTTCTGTAATGTGTAAAAATGTTGGACAAAAATGGGCAATTTTTACCATGATAACAGCCTATTGTGTTAAACAAGGGACGTATTATGCCATCGTTACCATTGCAATGGTAACCGCACTGCCCACCTTCCACTTGCAAGCTGAAAACTAGAGCGTTCCGTCTAAAGTGGCAATTTTTGAATCTTGTTATTGACACAACGGGCGCTTTTCTAAATTCAATCCCAGCATTCTTTGCGTATGCCCCCGTTCATATGCACGACAGTTTTCTCCCATTTTCTATTTTTTTATGCGTGATATTAACGATATTTTGTATCAGCGACAAGGTGGATAATAACACTAACTGGCTAACAAAAGATATATTTTATAAATGGCATGATTTAAGATAATAATTTGCATATTTCGTATTTGTTTATTCACGAGTACTCAAAAAAAAACATGGCGGCGCCCATGAAGGTAGGGTACACTTCCGGTTAGTCGCATAGTATATTATGAATAAGCGCATGCGTAGTCAGTAAGCCGCTGGCGCGACTATTAAAACCTATGCAGCTCAGCAGTGAAAATGGACACACCACCCAGAACCTTGTTGATGGTGGTAGGTGGTAGGTGGAGTTGACGTTTCAGATTCTCAGATCTCAGACTCAAATACAGACCTATTATAGATTTCAGATCTGTGAAACATCAATTACTTAATGCAATCTAAACCAGTTATTGCGCATACTGTCACATTCCTCTGGAATTGATTACTCATAAATATGGACTCTTATACAGCCTCTTGCTGGTCAGAGACTGTGGCTGGTATAGCCAGCAAGAAAATGCCACTTTCATTTGAAACAGTCTTCAAGTGAACTGTGAAGTCCTAAGGTCAAAGCATTGTCCCTTCACAATGGAACTGTGGTTGATTTTAAGTTTATAAGTTCAGGATTCATGGATCGAAATGATCATTTGTTTTATTCCGAATGTACACTCTGATTTATCTTTCAAAATCCGAGTCGGTGATCTTTCTCTACAATCCTGTTTATTATCATGAGAGAGGTTTTAAGACTGCCTGATGCAAGAAAAAGCTTTTAAAATTATTCCTTAATTCCCACAATTTGGTAGGTTCTAAATTCAGTGTAATGCTTTTTTAATATTTTTTGCTTTGGATAACTTTTTAAATGACATTTTGATTTATTTTTCATTTTTCTGATGAAACTAAAGGCAAATTTATGGACACAAATTATTTGAATTGAAAATCAAATTGTCTTGACTGAGTAACCAGCAATTTTACTTGCACTTCAGTGATTGGAACCATTCCAATAACTGGGAAAGTTATAGACTAATGCGCTGAATGGATATTTTATTGTCATCCACAGAGGAAGCTAGGGAGCCTGTATCTGAAATTCCACTGGATGAACACAATGCATGTGATGATCAAGAACAACAGAGTCTTCCAGGAAATTATGAGATGGTCCCTCTTATTCCATTGTCCTCCCAAGGGGATCCTGTATCAGAACAAATTGAAAATGATGAACAAGAACAAGAACAAGAGAGACTTCTGAGAGATTGCAAGATGGTCTCACTTGATTCTGACTGAGATGGTATTCAAGTGGAGCTATGACATGACAACTGATACAGGAAAATGCATTTTAACAGAAGTAGCTGCAACTTTTGATAATATTTGTCTTCCTCCTAAAGCATAGTCCACTTTTCAACTTTGAGTTTGTCAACACAATCATGCAGCCCCTGTATAGTCAGCATTATCACTGAACAACTGGGATGGAAATATGGACCTAAATTGCAAGTGTCTACATTACTATACTGGGCATACATTTGCTCTGCCTTCACAAACCAAGTGCTTTACATTTCAATTTAAAATTAGGTGGCATACTACCGTACATCTCAAGAATCAAAATCTTAAATTTTTCATGATATTTTGGCCAGGTTGATTCAAATTCACATTAAAAGCTTGAGCTTCCTGTGAAATTTGACTTTAGCAAGCCAAGCTGTTTGTAATTTTAAATTAAAAATGACAACCAATCACTGTGGTAACTTCATATGAAAAAATTGAATGCAGATTGTCATGAAGACCATGGGGTGGGTATTCCAGAGATTCATTTTTGTCGAAAAATTTACTCCTACGTATGTGCCACGTTGATAGGGAATGGAAGAGAGATCTGGATGTTGATACACAGAACGAAAATTGAAAAGTATCAAAAGATGCAAATGTATTTATTTTAAATTCAGCCAAACTTTAGGCTGGCATTCTTGTTGGCAAAACCTGTGCAGCACTTCTTGCATAATTGTTTTTGTATTTGTATGAAGCTGAGTTCATGTAACATCTTCACAGATCCAGATGTAATGGGATTGCTAAAAGTTTTGATAACATGCACGGCTGATGTTATTGAATGGTCCAAAACAAAAATATAGCAATACTTTTTTACACATTTCCATTTTTTCAGTTAATATAATAGTTTTATTACTTTTATTGCTTGCAAATTTTGCTTATAGTAAAAAGTTTTAAAACTTTGTCCTGACTTGCGATGATGCAATCATAAGAATCATGGAATCCCAATGGGGCAACCATGCAGTCAAGATTTTACTCTTATGGTGATGTATGCATATCAGCAAGCCACTTGGGCAACCTTTTAGACAAAAGTTGTATTGTACAGATGATCACAACATGGCAATTAATAACATACTCAATCTTCTGTTTGCAACTTCCTAAAATTAAGTCTTCTGTAAATCGTTATAGACAAAATGTCTTGTACCAAAAAACACATGACGACTACACTAGAGTTTATCAGTCCCAAGTCCAACCTTTCTGCTTCCTGCATCAATTGTGTGAGATTTGTTCTGCTTGCTGGTCTCTTGAATCTATGAGTTCTGTTGAAATTGATAGATGTACAAAGTTGCAGTCAGACTCAACGGTGTCAATATCTTCCTTTTTAGCAAGAGAATACCTCTATAATATGCATTATTCTTTTTTAGCTATTATAGACTATAGTCCATGGAAGCTATTGGGATGGTATCCGTCCGGCGTCCAGCGTCAGTCTGTATTTATGATGTATGCATGTATGTATGTCCGTTTGTGAGGATGTCCGTCCCCTCAAATATCTTGAGAACTGCAGTACATACAGATTTGATATATGATATGTAGATGCAAAATATGATTATGACAAACACGTATTTGTTGTTTTTTGATATTGTTGAAAATATGCAAATTAGCTAAAAAGGGCCCGTTTCAGTAAAAAATCTACTTTTCATAACCGCTGGTCAGACAGCTTTTATATTTGGCATACAGGTCCCGAGGATTGACCTTATTTAGATTCGTGTAAATTGTGATGAAATATGCAAATTTGTATTTTTAAGGCAATTTTTTGTGATTTTGGTCAAAATTTTTTTTCACAAAAAACACTTGTTGTATAGCTTGATATTTGGTATACAGATTTATAGGGATGATTGAAATATCATGTATTCAAATTATGATGAATCTACAATTTTGTATTTTTTGGGGAATTTTTGCCATTTTTGGCCATAAAATGTTTCTCAAAAACTACTTGTTTTGTAGCTGTGATATTTGGTATACAGGTTCCATGTGATATATGAAATAATGATGAAATCTTCAATTTTGTATTTTTGCACTTATTTTTGCCATTTTTGGTCAGGCCATACTGAAGTGAATTAGCAAAGATATCAACCTTCTTCATCAACGTGTGTCACAATTTGTTATTCTATACATAACACAGCAGAGCTCTATTGGCTGTTAGGTTGCCTTTTTCTTCAAAAGCGCTGGTCAGATAGCTTTTGATATTTGGTAAACAGGTCCCTTAGGATGACCATAGTGAGATAATCTATATATTTAGGAAATACTTAATTTTGTGATTTGGGGACATTTTTTGCCGGTTCTTATGTATATATAGAGGGCTGAAAGTATGAACCATAGTGAAACAATTCTTCTGCCACAAGAATATTTCCAAAGGGCCTCTGCTCTTGCTATATCTTATATTATGGTATGTACATCCTCTATACCATCTACGTCTATAGTAGCGTCAGGGATATTGGCCCTATGTTTTTTACTTATTATAAATCCAAAATATTTTTCAGTCTTCAATCTCTATATTATGTGTGTTTAAATTTAATATTTCTGTGCTGGACACAGATGACACTGGCTTACATTACTTAAAGCAAGTCTTATAGAAAAAGTTTAACCTTGAAAATATGAAAAAATATCTTGTATATTCTGATAGATTTCTGATAGATTTATATTATATGTAGTTTTATGACTAGTGGAAAGCAAGAAGGGGAGGGAGATGCTGTAACTTTGGCAATATTCTCATTATTAATATTAGTCTTGTTTATTGGACAACAGTTTGTATGGTGTAACCTTTTTGTCACCTTTGTAATAAAACTTTATAGAGAAGAAACACTTGCTAAAAAGTCCCAAACATGTCCAAAATGGTGCAAGAAAATGTAAAAGCAAGGGAAACACTGTAAACTTTGATCATGAAAAAAGGACATGGTCAAGTTCCAGAATTATTGGGACAGGAATTGTGTTATTCAACAAAAGTCAAACGACATGCATGCATGGTTGGTTTCACAAAAAAATCAGTACAGCAAGGTGTGGAGAATTTAATAAGAAAAGGGAATATGGACATGTTTTGCTCTTCAACAAAACTGAAAATTTTTTAAACATATGTGTTTATCATTTTTTGAATATCTTTGATACCCACTAAGTAATAGAAATCTCGTGGATTTCACTGAATGCATTTTATCTGATCTCAGTTGCATCTACATTTATGGAAATTCTGTTTGTGTATATAACTTGCTTTGTATAAGTTTGATTTTGCTGTTGATTATATAGGCATTACCATTATTTTGACTGAACATAAGTAGTGCAAAACTTGGAACAACTCACATGGTTTCTGTAATTTCAGTTCACAGAAATGAAATATTATCGGCATTCTTGCAACCATCAAGAAAAGGTCATCAAGATTATTCCAGTCAAAACAATTGATGGAAAACATTTATATGTGAAGTTGTTCAGAATAAAGTTGAATTTTAAGCTTTCCCTGTATTTTTTATCTAGGCATGCCATGCAATGTATAGATTTGTGAAATAACTAGATATTTTTTGGTTTCATGCGTTATTAATTTTTCTAAATAAGGAACAGCATCTCAGGAGCATTTACAAGAGAGAAAAAGGTAAATTTACTGACTGCATTCTTCCATTTTTATGTGAAAGAGGTGCAATGTCAATACTGAGTGCATTCAAATATTTCACTGTAAAATGTATCAGTGATGGTTTATATTCATCACTGTAATAGTGGTGTAAAAGTCATACATGTTACAAATGAAAGATACTGATCCATATCGAAATGACGGACCTAAATATGCATGTTTCCAATATGAATTCAGTCTTTCTGAAAAATTGCAGGAGCTGTAGCAAGGACATGTACATATCTTTAGGGTGTGAAATCCAACATGCAGGGTCTATGTCATCATGTTTGTGACTGTGTATGTTCAGAATGTCTGTGTTTAATGTGAGGAGAACTTGTTTTTTTGTATTATAAAATGATATCTTTCACTTTTGTAAAAGCATATTTCTGAATGAATAAAGTGTGCAAAATGAGTGATTGAATCTCAATGACTTGTTGTTCAACAAGGGTTCCTAACTCACTGTAGGATAGGTATAAAAAGTGTCAATATAGGATTACTTTGTTTTTAAATTCTGTAAACAACAAAATGTAAATTTGTATTCATGATAAAATTGGCAAAATACAAAAATGAGACTTCACTCCAGGCTGTTTCAAACTGTGACCCCCCACCCCACCCCGACAGGTATGTAAACAATGACCCTATTAAACTCCTCTGGCCCATTCCCTTCTTAAGAAATAGAAGCTTCCTAGTTAAATTCATTCAAATGCTAATTGATGCTATTGCAATACTATCTACACACAGGTTATTAATGTAGAGTCAAACAAAGACGAGCCTAAGGTTCATTTACAGTAGTAAATTCATGAAGATCTGCATTTTTGTGAGTATTTACTTGTAATTACGATAGGCTCTGGTAATTCCAAAGTTTAATCTTTGGTGAAGGACTATTTTGAACTTGCAACTATCACAATGGAAACCAAAACGATGATACTTGATCATTTAAGCTGACTTTTACTGATGATGAAGATTATGTTGATGATAATGAGAAGGAGGTTGCGTTTGATAACGATGATGAGTACAATGATAAAGACAATGATGGAAGTGACAGTAAAAACAACAACAGTGACATTGACTATGACGATAATGATGATGATGATGATGATTATGATGATGATAAAATTTTAAAAATAATGGCAAAAAAGTAATCAAGATGGCGGTATAAGTTCTTTATACCCTGTAAAACTCTCCGAACAATTTCTAAACCTTTGTATACAATACTTGAACTCCAGATTGTTGCAAACTTCAATATGTTTTGGAGTGATCATTACCTTAAGTTTTGATAGATGGGGCAACTAATCAACGTGAATGACCTTCTTTCAATGTTATAGGGGAAAGATAATTTGCTATTTTGTATTGTTTGGTGAGAAATGGCTCCTTTGTGTGAGAAGAGCTCATATTTTGTTTTCTAAACAGACAAGTAAAAGTTAGCCTAACGAAATGAGAATGCAACAGTTAATATGACACATAAAGATGTTCTTGGCAGTAATCTTTCCAAGAACGATGAATCATATACAACCCTAAAACACTGTTTAAGGGACAGTTCAGTTTTTACGGCCGGGGGCGGCAAAATCCATGAGGGTCATCATAATTTTGGAATCCGCGAAGGGGGGGGTCATCGCTTTTTAACTGGTAGGAAAGGGGGGTCACCACATTTTCAATTTATACCTACAATAAAGTTCACTTCTATGCCATGGCCAAGATCGACCCTCTTTACCGGCGGGCCGCCTTTGGCGGCCCACTACAATAAATTGACTTGATGTATTTATTACCCATGACCCTCTTTACTGGTGGGTAAGTTTCGGCGGCCCACGTTTGACTTATGTAATAGCCCATGACCCTCTTAATGGGCGGATGTGTTTGGTGGCCCACTCCAATTAGGTTTACTTGGTGCAATGGCCATTTATCGGACCCTCTTTACTGGCGGCGCGCCTTCAGCGGCCCACTTTATAAATAAATTAACTTTATGTAATCGCCCATGACCATCTTAACAGCCTCAGCGGCCCTGTCCAGTAAAGTTTACTTCATGCAATGGCCCTGATCGACCCTCCCCACCGGCGGGGAACCTTGGTGGCCAACCAGAATAAAGTTGACTTTACGTAATGACCCATGACCCTCTTAACCGGAGGGCTGCCTTTGGCAAACCACTCCAATAAAGTTTACTTTATACAATGTCCATGGACATTATTGTCTATGGCAATCAATTTAAAAATTGCCTTACAGTTGTCCTATAACAGACTTTTGCATGGATGTGGTTGAGAAGTTTGTGCACTGGCATCTCTGCTACATGATTAAAGTGCGCCGCGTACCGGAGTTCAAATCCAAACCGTGCGGGTAAATTTGACATATGGGTTTTGGTTATTTTCAGCCGGGGGGGGGGGGGGGGGGGGGGGGGGGGGAATCATCAAATTTTTTCGTCTGACAAAGGGGGGTCACCTTTTTTCACGAAAAATGCAGGGGAGGGTCTATATTTTTTGGAACACCAGCGACAAGATTTTGCCGCCCCCCCCCCGGCTGTAAAACTGAACGGTCCCTGAAGGTCGATTTTTTGCATGACCACAGCAGCGCACTCTACCATGAGGTAGTGAAAAAATCTCACCCCAAAGGCTACATGATATCATTCGAGAGTAATAAGGCGTAGATGCGGCTTGCTATAACCAAAATTTTTATGGAGTATTTTATTTCGACTTATTGTACGGCAGGTATGCTGATATGTTAAACCTAAAGCAAGATCTGGATTTTAGTTTGCGAGAAGAAACCGAGAGAGATAACCTTATATCTCGCTTGACTGTAATTTTAAGTATTAATTTTAAGTTTTGTCAATCCAACGTCCGACAAGTTAATCGATGGCATGCTGGACGTTTCATCGTGAAATGAATCAGCGAAGATTGTGGAATTTCTGGTAAGTCGATACGACGATTTTTCATTTACGTGTGGTTTAAGCACAGGGGACTCGTACTTGTTGTTTATTTGTGTCTGTTTGTTTGTGTGTATGTGTTTGTGTTTGTTTATTTGTTATTTTTAATAAAATAACAGCGAAAAGCTGTTTTGTTAATATTTGTCAATAAAGAGCAGTTTATTTATTTGTTTGTTTGTTTATTTATTTATTTGTTTGTTTGTTTGTTGATACGTATTTCCGATGGTTAGGGTTAGGGTTAGGCTTAAGTTAGGGTTAGGGTTAGGGTTAGACTTATTCACTCCCTCTATATATTGAGACAAGGGGAGCAACTGGGATTCCAACATCTGTATTTTCAAGTCAAGAAAAACACACCAAATAAATGCCAGACAATTGAAATATTGGGTTTGTGGCAGCATCATGTCCTGTACTTACCACACCTATCCTTTAATTCGATGGAAAGGGCAAAAATTGGCGATATTTAGCATCTTTCTCCTTTGATTCGTACAGTTTGTACGGCAAAACGTAAGTGTCACACTTTGGCGGGTTAGTACGTCAGTGAAATTCAAATTGGACCAATCAGATAGCTTGTTAGCCCTGCCTTGGCCCGAACTGGGGACGTTACCGGCGCGGTGTGGGGCTCTTTTTTTTCCAAGTGAACGGCGACCTGTGGCCGCCCGCCTCGAACGACTATCCAAGCAACGTTACGATAACCTGTGGTAGTGACGTTGGTTGTTCGCAAACACTGGCTTATCAGAGAAATACAAACTATCTGTTACACGAGGGCCTACCGATTATCACCTTCGCCTGAATATTAGGGAAGTGTCCAGGGTTTACACAATGCGAGCCTAGCTTATTATAACTAGCGTTTGACTCGAGGCTGGAGTGAGTGGCCGTGGTCTGGCCAACGTCAACGGACCTTCCTCGACTGTGATGTCTTCGCCAGGTGACTGGATGCCGTATGTTGTGAGTTCGAATCCGATCGAATATTTACTAAATTCAAATCACAGTGGTTTGTAGTTCTGATAGACAGCGATAGCTGCTTTGGTGGTAAGCGGAGAAGTCGGCCAGTTGCGAACTCGGCTAGCGCCGGTGCCGACCAACTCCGGCCAGTGGGAGAAGTCGGCCACTCGCAACAAAGCAAATGCATGCGCATTCTCTTCACATGCCAGTTTTAACTTTTTACTACCATAGTTTCTGTTATTTTGTCGGTTTAATACTACTACGAACATTCAGAAAACAACTCGAGAGCTCCCACGTCCACCCCGCAAAACATGTACGGTCTGCTCACGGTCCCTGACTGTCCCTGACCATGGTCTGGTCTGCCTCAGTGTTTCTGCAGATCGCGCGCGTACCGTATTAAAGTTCAGGCAAACATATGCCATTTCTTCAGTAAAATTCATGGGTTGGCGACCCTTACTAATTTGCTTCACCATCTCCTATGACTTTTTAACAAACTTCAAGTGTAACCATGACGAAGGCTGCAAAACTCGCTGCCACGATCGCGATACACCGCATCTTTAATTTTACCCAATATGTGTATTTCATACGTATCACTCGCGATGAACTGTGATCTGTGAAGTTTGAAAAACATTACGCTCACCTTATGTATGACATTTACATCTCTTTCGCATATAACTTTAGTGAGACTTCAAAAAAAAAAGAAACACTATTATGGAGCATTTATTCTAATTGGGTGCATACTGTACTGGCCGAGTTCGCCCACTGGCCGACTTCTCCAACTGGCCGAGTTCGTAAGGGGTGGACCATTTGATATCCTGGGGGGGGGGGGAGATTGGTGGAGAGCCATTATTTTTTCCCTACTTGCTTCACCATGAATTATTTTTTCCTACAGGGCATATGCTGGCAACTTTTTTTTTTCACTTTCCTTCTTCGAGATATATTTTTTTTTAACCAAATTTCGGTGCAATGTTTGTTTGCTTGGTTTTTCACACCCAGTAATAAGATGCTGTTCTATCGAACACAGACTATATTTAAAAAACTAAATAAAGATATGTAAATACATGTACATTTTTGATTCACCTTACAAAAATATCAGTTTAGTGTACAGTTTGACAGAAGAAGATAATCTGTACAAAGGACAAGTAGACATGTATCAGGAAAGTGTTTCTGAAATAGAAAAGGTGCATGAAATGTTAAGAAGCATGAAAGATATGTTTGACAACAGATACCAATATGTAAAAATAGCGCCAATGGCACTTGATCACAACTGGCACATTGTGAAACTATCTCTGGGTACACCTGTACATGAAATACTGAATGGGTAGGTGCTGCAGGTTTGGAGTGTACACACACCCACACAATCATATCATATACATACAGACAAACTCAAAGAAAGGCAATCTCAAACCTATAAGAAGAGTTTTCACCAGTACATATACTCTTGGCCATATGGGAGTTTGAATGGGTTAGCTTTACATACTGACATAGAGGAGAAGTTGTTGAATTTGCCTGCACTTCAAATGTTAAAGAATAGCCACCTGGTATTTGTAGCTGACAGCTGGGGAAAAAGTGACATGGGACAAGTATGGATTTTAACTGTTAACAAATTTATTCAATATATAAACACTTAACAGTATTAAAAAATCAAGCAGGTAGTATTTTGTAAAAAAATACCGTCAAGGACAGTGTGCTCATATTCAGTTTGAATTGGTCTATTCAAGAAATATTTAAACCAGGAAAAACACAATGACAAAAGCAAATAAAGTCTGAAAGGTAGGTACTGGAGGTCATCTTGGAAACATGCATATCGACTTCTATAGCAATGGGACAAGCAGATCCTAAACGCATAAGCAAATGTCAACAACAAAAAATAGACAGAGAAGGCTTGATAAAAAGAAAAGGTGGGAGTGGTAAAAAAATGTACAAGGGATCTGGTAAAAAAGTAATGCTATATACCTCATCAATCTGCTAGACCCTACCCCCTCCTGAATATCAAATGTTCCATCCCTTGGTATTACATAATGCCAGATGACAGGAAATGTATTACAACCTTCCTGGAGTTTTTAATTACAATGGATGAGTGTTATCATTCTAATGTAAACAGCACTTAAGTTAGTTACAGATAGTGAAATGCCTTCCACTGTGGGCGGTGATTACAACATCTGGAATTATCCTGGATCCAAATTTCTCAGCAGTTCTTCTCTGTCTTACATAGAGTAGTTGCAAAATTAGTCCGCAATGAAAAAATTTACCTCAGCTTTGTTTTCTCAATCAAATTTTCCTACAAATTGATACCAAATATGACAAAATTATGTTCACAGCCTTCGAAACTGTCTCATAATATATCCTGGGTTGGTGTAGGTCATTTAAGGTCACAAACTGAGAAAATTACCTGAACTATACAAATATGGGGGGTTCCCATCACTTTGAGCAGAAAATTTATCTAATAACATCCCTCGGGACTTTATACCAAATTACAAAGCTATCAAACAAGTTATGTTGAGAACAAGTTTTCTTGACCAAAAATGACAATATTGTCTTAAAAATACAAATTTGTATATTTCAGGACAATTTCCACATATCTAACTATTGTCATCTCTGTACATCTGTGTACCAAATATAAAGCTGCCTGTCCAGGGGTTTTAAAAAGAAAATACTGTTTAAGATTTTTTGACCAAAAATGACAAAATTGCTCCAAAATAGTAATTTTCCAAATTTGTCATAATTTCAACAAATTAGAAGAGTAACACCTGCGCAAAGATCCAACTCAAATTTGAAAGCATTGGGCTGGCAGTTTCAGAGAAGAATTTTTACTGAAAATGAGAAAAATCACCAAAAAATTCAGCAAAAATACAAAATTAAAGATATCTTCACAATATTCATAAAACTGTATAAGGTTACCTAAGGTACTTGCACACAAATTTTCAAAGCAATCAAAACAGCGGTTCTAGAGTTATTAATTCTTGACCATTTTCACATTTTGTAAGCTCATTTGCATAATTTTGGCAATGCAGACTCCATTTGAACAAAATCCCATCTAGGATGCATCCACACACCAAATACCAAGCTGAAACGTGCAGTGGTTTGCGTGTTTTGATGTTGACGGACATACTGTACGTACGTACATACATCATACATACATACATACACACATACATACTGTCTCGGGACCTCCAGTGTCCCATTGTTTTGTAATTATAACAAGTGTGCCATGAGCTTCGATGGATACACTAATATATAGGAGTCACAACTAGGCGGAGATCAAAGGGACCATGTGTTTGCCGCTGTTTGCCTTACAAACTACTCCATTAGCACCAACGGGACTTGCGAACGCGTTTTCTCGGATTTAGTAAACAAGATTAAGTTCGTTCGGGGTCGTTCGGGTGTTTCGGCCGTCCCTCGGCAGTTGACAGATCTTCAAACATGGCGTCACGTGTCCCAGCGTCGCGTCGGAAAGTTCGAGTCGTTCCACTGATTTTGATCATGTTTTGATGTACACGATGTTAAAGAGGTTGAGGAACAGATAATTGAGGAAGGGAGCTTTTGTATCTGCAAAGGCGCGGAGACTGAGTTGATGATAGCTTGCGATCACAAAAAATGCCAAACATCGTAGAGCAGCATTGTTAACACGCCAACTTTTTCCAAATCCAGTTCTTGGTTCTTGCCGTGTTTTAATTACATGTTGTACTGGCATTAATGATAAGGTTAAATAAGAAGCATAGCTTTTAACTGCTACGTCCATGACTTTAATGAATGGTCGCGATATAAAAACAACACGTACGATGCATTGAAACAAAGCGTCGCAGCGTCGCCTATGGCGTCGCTGGCGTCGCGTCGCGTCATTAAACACCCAGGAAACGGTACAAGTTTAACCCACGCTCACGGCAGTGCTGCAGTCCGCTGCACCATACTCAGTACATGATTGAAAAGTTCGTGATCAGAACTTTCATTCTAACAAGGAAAGGTTCCTGCGATCGAATGTAAAGTATATGAAAAACGACGTTAAAATTACCAAGATTTTGAGAATGAAAAACTTAAATTCCTTGAAACTTCACTTTTCGTGGACGGAACGTGTCGGTTCTTACGCTATCATGACGCACTTGACCCAAGCTACGCAAATACAGTCTTTGCGCATGTGTTATGACACTGTGGAGAAACTGAGTCGCATTAGCAAACCCAGGTTAATTTCACTCGGTTTGGTTGCGAAGGTACCGTCGGCAACGCAGATGGCGGGAAAGGGGTTTTAAACAATGGACATAAAGGGATTAAACCAATGGTGAAAATAGTAATAAACGTAATTATCTCAGTTGTGACTCCTTCTCTACTACCTCATGACTAATATCAAACGCCATAGCTGTAAACTGGCGCAAAATGGTTAGATCCATGCAGAAGCTTGCATAGGGAGATCAAATGGAGATAGCATAGCAGGCACAGTGTACCGTTGTTTTCTGACCAAAGTACCTCAGAGTTTTCCAAGGGATATTGGAAGATTGGAGGGAAAGTGATAGGGGCTTATCAAAGTTGGTCTGCGGGTTCATTGTGTGCTGTTGTAAGAGTCCTTTGTTCTCTCACTGAATGGATTGATCACACCATACACGTTTTTTGTCCAAATGCACACACAAAGCAAAGTCCCGAAGTAGCGAATTCCAGCCATTTTCAAACCACACTGTTTGTCAGTGGGGTAAACAATATTCAAAAATCACATTTCCAGGCTAATAGACTATGTTTTACGAAATCACACGTCCTTATCACAAATTAAAACGATCTTTGTCTTTAAATCAATGCGCCAGTAAACAGGTCCAGCAGCTAGTTATGTCATCAAGTCTGTAATGTTAAGGGTCATAACAAATGTGAGAAATCTAAAACATTAAATATGTTGTTTTTTATCAATTTTATTACCAAAAGTGCATGAAAATCTCTTATACTTTGAATCAGCCATCCTGCATATTTCTAACATTCATCAAAACCTCATTTCTGTTCCACAACTCATAAAACAGTCCACAATGCAGGATTGGTGTACATTCCAAAACTACATATATGAAAGACCCTAAAATCAATTAGTTAAAAAGGGGGGTTAGAAATTTCCCAAAACTATATAACCGCCGCTCCGTTTGGCTCCATTTTTCGGAATCTGAACCTCGGAACCAGTCTGAATATTGGTATCAAATATCAATGCAGTCTGTTCAGCAGTTTTTGACTTTTTGTCGTTTACGGAAAATGGACGACATCTAACACCGGTTGAACACTACCCCTATATCACAACTTCCAGTTGTGATAAAAAGTAAAGACCAGAGATCCAGTTCAACAAAAGAAGAGTATGAGTTTTACTCAAAGGTTGCTGACAAAGTTGATGCATGTTTTGATGAAGTGAGTGAAATATGGAACAAGACGAAGAGAGTCCATGAGAAGTTTACTGAGAAGTTTAAAACCCTCGGAGACAGAGAGAGTTCAAGAAAACAAAGAAAAAATCGCAGCCGAAACAAAAGAAGACTGGTGCAAGATGCAGCGAGAAATGTAAATCCACACATGAAAGCCAAGGAACGTCGCCAGAAAGATGAAAGCCAGGAAAAAATACAATATCTATTCCAGAAAGTTAGACGAAGAATGGGTGCTACATGTACTGTCACTAAGAGTGATGATCTCTCTGAAGAAGAGATGATTGCAAAAGAAATATTGAATGACATTGTTGACACTATAGTTGAAAAGGAACAATGATTGTGTGACTTCATACAAAATACTGATGATTGAACTTTTCCATATGACATATTGCTCCCTGGCTGACCAGATGTCTGCTGAACTCAATCAGTATGAGAACTTGTATGTACTATTACCAATTCAAACCAAAAGAGCACAGTGTCCTTGAGACTTTATTAAAGTTTTGGTGTTTTGCTTTATTTTTTGACAAATATTTATTGGTTTTGTTCCAGACGAGTTCTTGTTTTCAGTTGCTGAAAGCTACAGTGATAGTAGCTGTAACTTTTGACAATTTTTCAGTGTTTTTGTTTGTGTATTTATTTCAGTTCCTCGTTTAATAAATTCTAAGTTATTGTTCCTCAAGCTTGAAATGGTTTATGCTTTATAAAACTCCAGAGCTACTGCTTGATTTTTATTGATGCTGCAGTGTGCATCGAACAATTGCCAAGATTTTTTTTCCGAGTCGCAATGGTCCATAATTGTTTTCCATCAGCCACTTAAAGCCAGATTTTTTTTTTCGAGCAACTCCACCTGGCATCTTTTTTTCCCCAAATCTTCCAAGCCCCCCCCCCCCCAGGATATCAAATGGTCCACCCTAACTGGCCGAGTTCTCCCACTGGCGGAGCTCGCAACTGGCCGACTTCTCTTGTATTGTCTTTGGTATGCGATAGAAATATAGGGAGTTGGGAAAAAGAATGGCCGCGCACATATCGCATAGTTCGGACACGAATTTCCCTCATACAATTTACTCAATAAAACGGCTACGATGCATGGCTTTCAACACATCTCTGGATTTCTGCCAACTTTTTTGCGTCTGAGGTGTGCATATTTTGTTGCGCATGATTTCCAATGGGACCCGGTTTTCGACCCCGGCTTTTATTACATGGAACGGCTACTTTCTCACAACTGCAGCGGGTGATTTGAATGTGAAGGCGCTGTGGTGGAAGCCAGTCGTCGAAATTTTGGAATTTCACCAAAATGAACATTGGAGTCTATGAGAAAACTAAGAATAATTTTTTTACAGTGCTAAACTAAATTCATCTGTGCTTTTATAAGTGTTTGATAATTGATTCAAATGTACTTGATTCAAATAGGGTATTTAAAAGTTCAGATGTGGACAACAATTATGATATTGAAATTTCACCTAAAAGTATTATTTAACTTTTCATGGTACTCTCAGTACAGGTAACTGTTAAATAATTTCCCTGACAAAACTTGCTATATCTCTAATATGTAAGTAATAGTTCATCACCCTCAGTGCAGTGAGCTTGATTTACAATAAGACAAGCCTCACAGTTGTCAAGTCAAGATGTTCATGTGACAGATAATTTATACTTTTGAATAACTTCAGAGAATGAAATCATGCAAGGAATCATTTTTATCTCCCAGAATATTTCTGAACACTGAAACTACTTTTTGACGGGACGGATACTTATGAAAATTAAGTGACCCCCCTCCCCCTCTTGGAGCTATTTGAAAAATATATGACTCCCCCCCCCCTTTGCAGTTTTCAAATTTGAGGTGACCACACCCCCCCCCCTGGATTTTGCCGGCCCAACCCCGGTCATAATAACTGAACACTCCCTCAGGGGAAAGTCTGGCAAATAAATTATAGTCTCTAAGAACGGCAGCGGATTATGATCCTAAAAGCAGTCGTGATTTAGAACCTTCTACTGCTTAGCTTTATGGCTTTTTAGTAGGCAATGTTGTAGATAATAGCTGGTCACTGATAATGAACGCCGGTTTACACGCAGCTTGCAACCGCTACCGGCTATAAGACGCATTAAAAAAAATAAGAAGAAGAAATGCAAAAAAAATATGAATTTGAGAAACAAATCTTCACCAATTCGTATTTTCAGTGTAAGTTTAGGTATTTCGAAACAATTAAACCACAGAAAAGGGTGAAGAAATTTTGAGAAAAACTGATCTAAACGTTACGATCCCCAGTTAGAGCTCGGTATGTAATGGCATGACCCAAAGTATAGTAAGCGCAGGTTACATATCCGGTTACCTAGATAACCTAGGAAAACATCGACAACCGTTCATAATATGCAAATGACATGTGACAGAGACGTAGTGGAAAAGTTGTCCGTAGTTCCATAGATGAGCATGCATATTTGAATACCATATACGCTGCTTTTCACGATATGTAATCCAGAAAACTTCAACAAAAGGAAACTACTAGTAATCTGTAGTAAATGGTCAGCCAAGTATTTTGAAATACATTGGTAATGAGTCACGCAGGACAGCTGTGCTGGCCCGCGGCCGTCATCGATGAGTGTGGATCATTGGATGATCAATCAAACAACGCAATGTTGACGTAGCCATGTGACAGTGGTAACGATGTGATCAACGCTGAAATTTCATGTCCACTCAGCTCAACTGAATTGAATCAACTGATATAAACAATGACCAAACTTGTCACAATGCCAAAGCTGATTCCTCAAAATGTGAGAGAAAAGATTCAGTTTCGATGTCTGAAGGAAGAAATGAAATTTTGATTGCCTTTCAAATGATGTGTGAAGACTCTCAATGTTCATAACTTTTACAGGACCACATACAAACGTTTTTTTTAGGACCACCAATAACTCCAAAGAGAAAATGCCGTTTCTTGCGTGTTCATTACATGTGTGTACGTTGTATGTGGTTGTGTATGCGTATGTTTAGGTACATAACGGTGATTTTAGTGATAAATCTGTACGCTTCGCTAGTTGTGCTCTGCAGGGTACAAGATCGCCCAGGCCGCAATTTGAATTTTAGTAATCATGATTGGCAGCATACATTAGCATTTACAACAGAGGTCAAATGGACATTCTGGAACCACGCTTTGAGAAAATATGCATTCTCTGTACTAAATAGCAGTGTTTTTCAACATTTTATCGACATAAAGGCAGTCGCTATACATTCACAGGTGTCATGTATGAGATTGGAAGGAAATCAACGCCGTTCACATATCGAATTTCTGGAAATCTCGGAGCAAATCGAGTGCGTCTTACCCATAGCGTGGCTTTTTCACATCTGCATAGTCTTATCATAATCCCCTTTTTATAGGGGACTTTGGCATTTAAATGGCGGAAGGCATGAAACGGTCTTGCCCACCTGACCGCAAACCCAACACACAGTACACGGTTTATGGTTAAATAAACGGTCAATGTCGTATATCTTTTTTGCGTATACCACATTGGACATTCCCAGCGCCAGTGTTCCGGAGTAAGCTTACATAATTCTGACACATTACTGTAAGCGGCGCTGAATTTTAAGTAGTTTATAGGCTGCTGATTGCACTTTGAAAAGGTTAGAATAGTCAGGCCACCTGTCATGACTGCAAACTAGACGATTACAACTGTTTAAAGGACTATTTTTTTATCATAGTATGTCAGGTTACCAATTGAAGTCGTAAAACCACCTTTAGATGACATACAATTTTTACAACGATTAACCACGTCTTTTCAAATAGCCTTTTTTTCAGCGAATTCCGATGGTCCGCCATCTTGTGTTATTAAATTATTATTGTCCTTTTGAGTCTTCTTTTACACTATTGCTTTTGTGTTTGTAAATGAATTAATCATAAAATACCAATGCATAATTCATATCAAGACTATAATTACAAGTGGCAATCAGAAAAATTCTAGGTATGAGTAACTTGGCTGACTGAAAGAACTGTACATTAAAGGTATACTGTCACCTGTTTCAATTTTGCCACAGTTACCATTACATGGAAAGAGAAAATCTAACCAATCACAGATTTTAAGCGGGTGGCCGCTTTTTAAAAACAGCGCCCTCACATGGGCATTTTGAATACAAGGAATGCCCCTTTGACCATATATGGATATAGTCAGATTACAGGTGTCTGTATACCTTAAAGGCCCAATAGCTGCTAATTTTATGCAATATTTTCATGATTTTATTTTCAAACCAGAGTTGGTTCGTTTAAATGTACTTACTGAAGGATGTGTATTGAAGTGTCGCTGCTCGCTGATTTTGACCATGCCTACATGTTTTTAACAGGTTTGATAATAAATGGGTGCCGCACCCATAAAATGGCGCCCCCACAGGAATATACAAAAAACTGTATTTCCTGCACATATACATCGTGATCATACCAGAAACAAGCATGATGCCATGTACTTGAATGCACAGCACAGGATGGCTAACATTTTGTTCTTGTAATCTTTATTTTCTCTGTCATATGATTAGTTTTTGATAATGGCGGGAAATCTAAAATGACGTTAAAACCTTTGAATTTACATGCCACCCTCGACACTCATGGCAGCGTTATACACTTTTTCAGTCTCTAATGGGTCTTATTCAAAGAAAACTCTTGGAAAACTAAGGATATTTTAAGATCGGTTTATTACACATATGCAGCTATTGGGGCTTTAAAGTTTAAATAATTATGAACTGCAATTTGCAGGGTGACATTACAGCCTAAATTCAAAATATAACGTTTACTTAGTGTATTGAACATCATAACATACAGACATTTTTAATGATTGGTTTAAAATATTCACAAGACAACGCTTGGTCTGGGGTGAAAACATCGATGATGTCATCCGATAACTCTGCATGTCATTGATCTGTTTATGTTTTTGCGGTAACTATGCCAATATCTCGCCATACTACAACTCTAGCAGGAGAGCCAAAGAGTTACAGTAATGGACAGGACCTGTAGTACTACATTCTTCCTTCATTCATTCAGAAGAACGACAAAAAAGTATTTGACAAATAAATAATAATTTATCTAATGCTCGGTGTCTAGTGCTTAGAAATTTTTAGCAACAAGCCTCACTTATTTAAGCCTAATCTTTTTCATTTAATGGAAATTTTCAGAGCTAAATGGAGAGGATCCACTCTTTTACTGACCTCAGAATACCTCTCTCCGGCTGTGTCGAAACAAGGAGATTGTGTGGGTGTCCATAGAACTGTAAATGACTAACCGTAGCCCTTCATTCCGTATAGAGATAACGTTGTTACTTCGAAATCTATACGTGCTACAGGACAAAAAAGTTACCTTTGCCTTGTTTCATTATTTCAGATTTACATGATCATCACAAAGCTGGCACTGGCCTTACCAATCAATGTTGAAGAAACAACAAAATGTTTTAATTCGGAGTGTCCTGCTGGTGAGTTTGACCTTGACCTTACAGAAAAGTGAATGATATAAAACTTTTCACATTTTCTTTTAACATCTCCCCCCTACTATGTTCGCTAAATATATTATTTCACCTACTTGTAGATTTCTATGCATGTGAATTAATCGCAATCATACCAATCCATAAGCCAATAACACTAGGTTAGAATTGGTAAGACAATAGTTGCTAGGCGACTGATGCCGTATGTTGTGGGTTCCAACCCGATTGAAAACAAGAAGTGATGTCAGGTGTTTCAAAAATATTAAAGCGCATCCTGCCCCACCTGTGGCAGTCCCGCCAAATATCAATCTGTATAAGTCAGATAGGTAGTGAGTGGTCACTAAATAAGGCCCAATGTCACTGATGCCGTCAGTGATCATTTGTCGAAGAGAGATATTGTATTTATCTACCTGCTTGCGATACGTACCTGCCAAAAAAGCGTTTGAATGTAGAGACAGGTCTTGCTCTGGTATAACCAGATAATTCTAGAAATAGCTGGAAGAATAATCATTGTAGAATTCTATTCACATTGAGCGAAGGTAGTTGTTTATGGTATATCTTAACTTGTGAGGTGATACTTTTATATTCTTAAGGTTACCATATGGACGTAGCACGGATAACAGCAGTCTGTCAATCAAATGAAATCCACTGTATTCCGTGTAAGGATGGGACATTTACAGCCGTGCCAAATACCCATGAACAGTGTTTCCCACACAGATCTTGTAACGCCAATGCCAAAGTCACCAGACCTGGCACGAAGGCTGAAGACACTACCTGTCAGTGCATTAACCACACCCTGTCTGTGTCTGGCGCCTGTGTCCCGTGGAAGAAATGTGGCGTAGGTGAAAGAGTACTTATACTAGGTGAGAATAACATAGCTATGACTTTCTTTAATTCACTTATTCAATATCCGATCACAATATTCACATGAGATTTGCTTTCCATAGAAAAGATTCCACTTTCTTGCTATTTTCATTTTCAAGTACAGCTAATGAAGGCACTTTTGATGTACATGTCTCTTAGGTAAATGATAAAATTCGAGTTTCAAAATGGAATTTCTTATTTGAAAAACTAGGTAATTCAACAAGCGATGTGGTATGTGAGGATTGTCCCAATGGTACCTTCTCAGACACCAAGGATTGGTCAACTACGTGTCGGAAACATACAAGGTATTAATTGTCCTAAACGTAACTATGTTAGTAAATATATTATAGCTTTGTCAATACCAGTGAATTTTGTGACGTCATATCCATACATTATTACTGATAATGTATTCCATTATTCAGCATTGCGGCCCCACAGCGAGCAATTTTTTTTTGAAAAAAGGACTGCGCATTTAAAAGGAGGGAAAATATCGGATAAACCACGTAATACACAAACTATAAATCTTGATAATGGTGCACAATATTGATAATAATATCTTACTGTATGATTTATCACATATTTTGAGTCCTCACGCACGCACTTGTCGTCTGTCTGGCTGGCGCTCAGCATGCAGTCCCCGTCCGATACGTTGGTTGTACTACTACCGGTACGTTTGTTTACAACATGGTTCGCTTCGTTGCCGTATAGGTGAAACAGAACTCAGTACGTTTGCAAACTCCTAGACGATACTGGGTTTGACACATGGCATATTATGTATGTCAGTGGCCATGTAAACGATGCAAGCGTGAAAGGCTACTCGAACCAGCCATAAACGGGCCAACAACGGCAGCTTGCTGTCATCAACCTTGACCGGAAGTGTCTACGGATATACTACGGAGCCATTCAAAGTCTCGGTCCAAGGTCAGCTACTACCAACAATCATGACGACCGTGGACTCTCCGTTGATCTAACATCTCGGCCACCTAATTCTGATGCACTGTCTGTAATCGGAGACAACTTTCATTCATCATTTTTTTCTCCATGTCTGTGATTTACCTTTTTTACCTTGCCTTGTTCTCGATATCGCGACGGTACCGAAACCCTCCAGTATGTTTGTCAACTGTACCTTTCAAGCACCCGTTTACGTCAAGTTCTGTCGTTCGCCGAAATAAAATAACTCTTCTCAAGAAGCCATCGAAAATTAAATTTATAGACACAATTATTATTGAAATATAAACATTTGAATAACAATGTTGAACTCTATTGATATCGATTGCAATGAATGCTGTACTACTAGCGACATAATAATTGATCAGCTGATACCGTGGCAGGCAGCTCGCTGATCATACTGATGTCGATGCATGAACATTCCGTTTTCTTCATCTCTGGCATTTCACCGTGTCGGCTTTTTGAATGGCATGATATTTAAAGGTGATGTTTCAAGTTTGATATAGACGGTAGGGATGCGATTACTTTTCATTTCCTTCGAAAATACATCGTTTTTCAATTCAAAATGAACCGTGAAAGTGCTGGTTATTTTTTGTCCTGCGTGTTCAGTGCAGTGCACTGTGCAGTGTGGAGTGCATGTAATGTACAGAGTCAGGGCCGATCATGCTTGACGACGCTCACTGGCTTCAAACTCAGTTTAAATTTCCTTTTTTATTCGTTTTCTACAACTACAAATTCACCGGCATTGCCAAAACTATAAAATAATAGCAATAATGCACCCCCTCCCGGCCCATAATGGACGAAAGCAAACTTTGCACTCCATAATGTACTCGGCTTCGCCTCGTACATTATGTCGTGCAAAGTTTGCTTTCGTCCATTATGGGCCGGGAGGGGGTGCATTATTGCTTAAATATACTGGTTACACCTTATTTGGTTAAGTCTAATGGTGTGATTTTTTGACATATTTTGTTTGATTTTTTGTTCATTTCGATCTCACATTTTATGTTCCTTCGCGTGCTCTTCACATTTAGTTTGTCTTTTGCTTGAATATTGCATTTTGATTATCGTGTCGTCTTTGTAACCTTCAGGTGTCAAGAGTATGGCTGGAAGACTCTCATGAAAGGTTCTAGAATTAATGATACGATTTGTTACAACGTCTCTGAACAGATCCCAAACACTGAGTCAAGCAGCACCAAATCTTGTAAGTATTTTGAACAGCTTACACAAAAATAACGCAGAGTTGCTGCTAAACAAAGTACTTCCCTGCTGTGAGTATTTTTTACCATTTGCCAACGTTCTCTCTCACTTCTTCTCAAAAAGTTTAAAAGCAGCATCTCTATTTTCCCACAATAAACGTTGATCGTACAAAATCATACAAAATGATTTCGTATACAAGAATAAAAACAGGAGATGCTTGGTTTTCATATTAGGACTTTCCTGTGTGACCTCCGTAGTACAGAGGCCTGAGGCAATTGAGAAAATCATGCAGGCCAACAGGCATCAGTTCAGTGAATGATCTCTTGCGACCTTTGACCTATGTGTCTGAGTATAAGTATATAGCATACACATATGTATGGACTCAACCAATCGTTATCAATGTAAAGTAATGAAGAGTTCTGTACATCTTCACATAAGATTTCAAACCAAGTTTTAAGGAAACAGACATTGAATCATAGTAAACCTATTTTCGGCAGATTATCAGAACTGCGTTGACTAGATTGTTTTGAATCTACCTAGTGATTTTCCCATTTATTGAATTGCTTACGACAAACTGTTCTTTTCAGCTGATGCGCCTCACAACAACCATATCATTTTCACACACCCTAGTGGAGAGACAACAGAAGATGTCACTGCTGTCACAAAGAATTCGACCGAAAGCGAGCATCAGCATTTCGAAATTTCTTCAGTTGGATACATTCTTCTACTTGTTGCCTTTCCTATCACAATAATTGCAGTGGCATGTCTGGTCACTAAATACCGAAACAGAAGACAAAATGCAAGGAAATCCAAAACTGGTACTTATGTTACATTTCTCGAGGTTAACATCTTAATTATTTGTTAACAGCATCTTCACAGTCGCTCTTTTCTATCAAAAGAATTGAATTTGTCTATGAGAATTATCTATTTTTGGAACAGTATTGTTGAGGGCATAAGGAAACCTTCATATAATTACCAAATATATATATATATATATATATGTGTGTGTGTGTGTGTGTGTGTGTGTGTGTGTATGTGTGTGTGTAATATAGTGTCTCTTGTATTTCATCTTTTCATAAATATTTACACGCTAATGCTACCTACATGTACTCCTGTATAATAGATAGAAGGGTTGCTGCATATAATCGAGGTCCAAATCACGATCGACAAAATAGTCGTCACCAGAAACCAATCCAAAACAGAATCCAAAAAGGGCATCCCGATGGTGACGTACATCCAAAGCCAAAAACTGTAGCTTACAAACCACAAAGGTGAGTCTTGTCTTGCCGTTTCGCTTGTTGTTTTCAAAAATCTTTTCAAGCCAGTGTTATGAAGTATTTGATTTCTCAATACCCGGTCATTTCTGTTGCAATGAGATGGCATGTTTCAAGTCTCGAACCGATATCAGGATCATTAGCTTTAGCATTCACTTGATCGTTGATCCTTCTCTGATACTGATCCGAACAATCTTGTACTGTCTGAATATTTCAAAGATGCTAATGTCGATTTGAATTTCCTTAAAAATAGATGTCTGTATGATTCCAAATATTATACTGTGGAAGGGATAAAGGGTCTAAGAAAATCGTAAATACATTAATATGTTGAAGATAAATGATCGTAGGTGTTTGAAAAATTGTTAACAGTTGTTATAATAATATTCATTAAATTTCAGTGACGTGTCAGGAAATTGTGCAGGCAATCGTGGAGAATCTGGCACTAGTCATAGAGGAGAGGTTGCCAATAGCGATATGGAAGGTGATTCATTCATTCACTCTCTCTCTCTCTCTCTCTCTCTCTCTCTCTCTCTCGATAGCGATATGGAAGGTGATTAATTCACTCTCTCTCTCTCTCTCTCTCTCTCTCTCTCTCTCTCTCTCTCTCTCTCTCTCTCTCTCTCTCTAGATAGCGATATGGAAGGTGATTAATTCACTCTCTCTCTCTCTCTCTCTCTCTCTCTCTCCCCATTACATCTTAACAATGTTTCTAAAATAAGCTTTCTAAAATATACATCCATGACAGTACCAAATTT
The DNA here is from genome assembly GCF_041260155.1 of Ptychodera flava. NCBI lineage: Eukaryota > Metazoa > Hemichordata > Enteropneusta > Ptychoderidae > Ptychodera > Ptychodera flava. The sequence goes on from NC_091934.1 coordinate 43,879,494, forward strand.
TCGTATTCTCATTTAATTTGCTGACACTCTGACTCTTGTGTTTTCCAGATGACACACATGCAAAACCAATAGCCCAAACCGAAGAGCCTAAACAGGGCATGGACACAACTGAGAATACAGGAGGTTACTAACGTCTTTAAGTCTATTCCATGCTTGTACTTGCATCACAATCTGTACTTGTTGAAAGTAAAACTGAAGCATTTCTAAATTACGCAAAAGATTTAAGTATCGCTGTTATTTTCTTTCACAATAACGCATCGCAGAGGATGATTAAAGTTTAACATTTAATCACAACACCTATTTTGATACTCACGTGAACTTCTATGCTAGTCTCTTAAAAGCATTCATTTCGAAAGGCATAATTTATACTACAGTACCCTAACATGGTTACATTTCCGTAATAAAGAGAGCTCTTATTTTATTAGTGTTATTTCAAAGGCCATAGGATATATTCTGCACTCTGTTCATCAACTTCCTTTCAAACACAAGTCGTTGCAACGAATTATGTCAACTGAAAATAAATATGGGCTAGGAAACCCTCTCATGTGTAGATTTGAAATAATGACGCCAGCATGATACTTTTATTTGTGAAACCGGACTTTTCTCAACGTTGATTTATACACTGGTAATAGAGATTGAATAATAACTATACACTAATTTTCAAATTCCCTCTCAGACAATGGAGAAAACTCTCCCTTGGTGGTTCAATGCACAGATCCAAAGGGAAACATTGGCGACTTAGATGAAAGTAAGTAACAAATTTAAATATGCCCCAGATACTGAACCATTCAGCACATGGCATGTCCTACAATTTCATTTGGATGTATAGGTAAAGAAATACAACCTTGAATCATAATCTCTCCTGGCTGAGGGACTGTAGTTAGAGTACCGCACGTGTGTGTCTTGGATGTCATGATTTTTGATGTATATGGCTTTAATTTCATTCACTCAAAATATTCACAAAAAAGGATAAACAAGAACTCAGCGTACGAAATCAGCTTGTTGAATGTTCTGACAAAATCGAAACTCATTACGTAACTTTAATCCTACACTGCCTTTCAACTTTTATAATGTGTGCATGACCTATTCTATGCTTTTTCTTACAGACAAAGGCAACCATGCATTCAGTAAAATGTCATTACGGGAACAAGTACTTCATACGGAGCAGAAGCACCCACTTCTTCAGAACGCTTCCAACATGACAGGATATGGTAGTGATGTGGATTCGGAATCTGATGCAGACCCCGTAAACACTGAGGTGTCCAGAGTGTAACGGCAGCTGCTAAAATGGTCATTATAGCTAATACGTTTTCTGCTATTAGAATTATAATCAAAACATGTCTGCCTCCCTGTTTTTATCAACTTTCCACCTGTGTTATATTATGGACACCGAGATGTTTGAGATGAACTGTCTTATTACAGTCATACTACATATATAAAAAAACGTATATTCGATTAATCCTTTGTGTTTTCATTTTTCATTAGAAAATATCTAGCCACATAGAATAAAATTGAAATGATGTATATTATACCAAGTTATCGATGTATTAACTCAATCCCCTCCATGCTCTGTACAGTTTGCTTTCAATAGCTGTCATTTTTGTAGAGTAGCGCTGAAACTACATTTTGGCTTTGTGTTATCACCTTTTGAACTGTTAATTAAGCAGTTTAATCCGTGCATGTCATTGGAAATTTTCTGTGGGTTAGTTTAAGTTTGCTCCGAAAAGTCATGAGTCTCTTGTCAGATGTTAATTGGATCAAGGCCATAATAATTTGCGAGATACAAGCTATCCATGCAACAAAATGAGACTTAAAAAGGCTGCACAGTTTAACAAACAGGGTGGGAGCAACCTTCTCACAAACTTAACATCGTTTTGTCGGCAGCATGAATAAATTATCCTTCAAATAAAGCCAAAAACGCCAAGAAAGTCAAAATTTTGCAATTTATTTTCAGTAACAATATCGTCATTCAATGGTTGATGGAAATGTCCTTGCCACTCTGATGTGATCAGGAAGTGTTCAAGTCAACTCGTCATCGGTAGGGCTGTGGTATATCAAACATTTGAAACGAGTGTGAAAATTGAAGCTCACGCCAAAAAACCCAATGCCAAACCCTTAACCATGAGAGAGGACGGTTAAAATATAATACATTTAGCTGTCTCGCTCAGCTGTGTTGCATTGTTTGTATTACACAGAGGTACACTGCAGTTATGATCTTAGGAGGCCGTCATTATTTATGGCCTGGGGGGGTCGGAGGAATCTGGGGGGTCACTCAAAAAATCGAAAGCTACAAGGGGGGGTTGCTCAAAACTGGAGAACACGAAGGGGGGGGGGCTACTCAATTTTGTACTGAAGCATTTAGTGAAGTAATGAATTAATACAACAATAATAGTAAAGAACAGCAATATGTATGCTTGAGATAGATATGTTCATACCCGGTATATGTACACACACACACATACACACACACACATATATATATATGTGTGTGTGTGTGTGTGTGTGTTTCATGTTATTGTGATCTTCAGATGAGAATAAAGATCAGCTATTTGACGTAGCAACCCTTATGTTAGAGGCTAGTACTGAGTACATTTTTCAGTATTTCCTGATTAAAGATTGATATACTTGCCTAATCATTCATGAGAAACGTCTGCTTTCTATATTCTACATTGTATAGGTTACCAATAAATGTGTAAAGTAGCAAATTCTGATTCTATAAAGTTTAAAACCAGTGGAATGCCTTGACAACAAACCGATCTTTTATTGCAGGAAAATAATAATAAATATTAAATGTGAATAAATGTATGTCTGTCGGTATTTTTTCGTTTTCAAAAAATGTAATCTTCATTGAAATCAGTGAACTGGAATATAAGTTTTGGATTACTGTCTCAGATTTCTGTTCTTTTGAGTTTTTTATACCAAAAAATGTAAAAAAAATACTCCCCAAGTGCACCATTAACACCATTTTAATTTCTATTTTTCAAAAGCTCCAAAGGCAGGAGGGGGGAACCCCCCTCCTGACCTCCCCCCGCGACCGCTTACGCTGTCGCTCGTGGTGCTTTTGCACCACATCTTCTCCCTCTTGTAAAAACTCCTATGGAGAACACTGCATGTCATCAGAGCACTGGATTCAGATCTGTATACCAGCCCCTGTCACAGCAATGGAACCTCTTTCCGACACAGACCTGTACCACAGGGTTTAATCGGGGTCTGTACAGGGTCTGTCGCAGCAGCAATCCATTTTACTGTAATAGATATTTAACTTTCCCAATTTTTTAGCTCATATTTGGTTTTATATATAAATACCAAAAAGAGCTTATCATTTAGTCAAACATGTACAATACACAAGGCCTGGGGGGGGGGGGGGGGGGGTCGGAGGAATTGCTTTAGAAACTCCAAAATTTCGTGTAACCCCCCTGCCAACCATGACGTGTTTGAGTAACCCCCTCTCTGCTACAGAAATTTGAGTGGACCCCCCCCCCCCCCGGCCTAGTGTATTGTACATGTATGACTAAATGATGTAATTACAATGCTTTAAAATTGAATAAACATTCAGAAAATTTATGAAGAACACAGAATGAATTTCTATAATTACACCAATTCAATTTCCTGAGTTTCAGTGATATTATATTCAGACAACCAGTGGTTTTAGTTTCAAGGGGCATTAGGGATGACTAACATGTACAAATCTTGACATTTCTCCTATCCCTATGTTACACTCAAGTGGGCCCATACAATCATCTATTTTTTCCTGGAACAATGACTCACTAGCCATTGATTTGCCATTCCACCAGTCTGAAGGTCAACAGAATACTGGACATTGCAAGCAGGGTTTAGAACAAACTACAATATAATAAGCATCACAAGCTGTGGATCACTTGCATAAATGTACACAGGCATTCTTGGTCGCAGACATAATGTGAAACAGTTTCTTTGCAAAATTTCCTTTACAGAAAATAAGTTCATTCATAAATGTAAAACTACATTCGTAATCTCAACAGTAACCAGCAAATGTATGCTTGAGAGAAGTTGCTGTTGCATGTAGGCCTATCCACAAATCTTGAAGTAAAGCCTTTGCACATTCGCACACTTGCTGGAAAATTATTGTTTAAAGAAACACTGTTGGATAAACATTAGCTATAAAGCGTTTGCTGAAGTATTCAACTTTCTATTAACATGTGCAATTAACCTTCAATCAATTGACTGCATCCTCCTTGAATCTTGCAGACCACTGTTGGAATTATACGGACACATGACTCCAAGCTTTTCAATCTGAATAGATATGACTAAGGTAGGCCTGTAAAATAATTCACTTATACACGGTCCAAAGTTATTCATACATGTATAAGGTGTGCCCATTCGGAGCTGATATCATATCGAGCCTTTCACTCAAAGAATAGCTTGTAAAAATCATATCAAATACCGTGACTGTGGTATAACTACGAAATTTACATACTATTAGATAATTTTAGATATTCAGATTATACACACTTTCGAGAAGACAAAATAATGTAAACAAGTAACCAACAGTTAAATTTAACAAATTTACAACCATAAGATATTGTTGGTACACTACTCAAAAACTTTATTTTGTGCAGCTCTGTATGAGTAAGCCGTGCAGTATGTGGATTGAGGGTGTACATAATGATCATGAGCAAATATCTGTACAAAGGTCAGAGAATTTAACATTCACTTGCAGTCCGCACAAAATTTAAAACTCTAACAAAAATATGCAGTAGAATGGCCTTTCAGGTACACGCAGGGGAAGATAAAAAGAGGGGTTTCTCGGTAAAATACCAGGCCACCACTGTGAAATACCACAGCAACTCCAACATTTGAATTCCTTGTGAACTATTGATGCACAGATCTTATCAAATCTCATTTTCACGTTTAAAGCTGTCGAAAATGCCAGCGCAATAAAACATTGCATACATTACCATGCAAGTGTGCATTAGCCTTCCATGTAGGTTTGAATAATGTAATCTGTCTACAATAAATAGGTGAACTGTGATAAAATTTTTCAAAGCATTTAAGAGTTGTTGTAGATAGAGAAACTAGATTGAAATGTCACAGAAGTGAGATGGTGAATCCAATTAAAACTAAATATTTAGAATGAAAACAAGGGTAACCATGCAAACTTTCAGTCTATGGGTATGCAAACAAATGCAAATTATCAGAACGTTTAAATGTCTGTTGTCCTTTTGTTCAACTAAATTTTATTCTGCTCAAAACCAAGACAGCAAAACGATTATTGTCTGCAAAGTAAGTCTGTTCACCGGAATGTTAGAATGTAAGAGTCAAAATACATGTTTCTGAGGTACTGAATTAAAACTTATGTTACTGGTCAATAGAAGCTACTGGTCTTCTCCCTCAGATATGTTGCACTTGTGGATGAGATCTATACATCAATGACCAAAATTTTTGATTCTCATATTAAATTTCACGGTTCCTCATATCACCTATTGTAATCATACAGCTGACAACTCCATTCACAATATTGGAACAAGGGATGTATGTCATACCCTATACTGCGAAGGAATACTTGAATGGTCATAAAATGAACATGTTCCTTATTTGCATACAAATTTGGAGATAAGATGTGAAGTCATGAATACTGAGTTTACTATTCTAAGAATCAGCCTGAGTAGTTTCATTTGTGATGTCACAGTATAAATGAATGTTTTTATTTTAATAGAAGTCAACTTCGCATATATTCATCATCAGAAGATTTAGTATATTTGATTGGGAATGGAAATTTTGAAACATTCTGGAATTCCTATAACATTATTGTTGTTTTTCCTTGACCTTTTCTAATTTGATGTTTCATTTTTGTTATGTACTTGATACAGTTTTCTTGTATACTGTACATGCATGGTTAAAAAAGATGTTTAATTATAATGCTTTAAAATTTAATAAAAATTGAATACAATTTGTGAAAATTCATTAAGAACACAGAATGAACTTCAGTTTGAACTTGAGTTTCAGTGATGTCGAAATCAGACAACAAGTGGTTTTAGTTTGAAGGGGCATTAGGGTTACTCAAGTGGACCCATACAGTTATCTTTAATATGACCTATTTTTGCTCGAACATGAGTCACTATAGCCATTGATCTGCCATTCCACCAGTCTGAAGGTCAACAGAATACTGGACATTGCAGGCAGGATTTAAAACAAACACTAAGCATACTACAAGCTCTGGATCACTTGCATGGATTTACACAGGTATTCATGGTCCAAGAGACTACATTAATCAAGTATTTGCTCAAAACCAAATTGCAAATTTTTTTGCGGAATCATATGTACATGGGTTGCAGACATTATGAGCGGTTTCTTTGCAAAAATTCCTTGGGCGAAAATAAGTTCATTCATAAATGTAAAACTCATACATTCGTAATCGTAACTGTAACCAGCATATATATGCTTGCCGCTGCATGTAGGCCTATCTTGAACTAAAGCCTTTGCATATATACCCACTTGCTGGAAAATTATTGTTTAAAGAAGAATTGATGGATAATTATCAGCTATAAATTTTGCTAAAGTATTAAACTTTCTACAAACACAACCTTTCAATCTATTGACTGCATCTTATATGGAGTCAACATATCATTGGCTCTACGTCTTGAACTTCTTATGACCATGATTGGACTAGGTGTCGAGTTATCCCCATGGTCAAATTATTGTCAGTGTGGATGATGGTCAGCAGACATCGCAAATGATGGTGAAAACATGGTGACCATGAAATGGCATGTTATCACATTCTCTCACCAAATCAATGGAAATGAGGATCAAAGTTTGGTACTAGAGAAACAAATAACTTCACAATACCAATATTTGCAATTAAAAACGGCCGCTTATCCCTATGTTAACTCTATGGGGAAAGCAAAATTTTCAATTTTTCAAACTTGTTAGTACTTGAACAACTTTTAAATGATCCTAAACGAGCGGTAGATTGATCAGAACCTACAGAATTTTCAAAATTTAAGAGTCCCTGGGGTGCTTTCTACTTTTATTAAACTTACACGTACAAAGTGTGCCCTTTTGAAGCAAACTTTGTCTGTGACTCAGCATAATGTAGCCTAGATTCTATTTGTCCGCTTGCCTCGATCCGTACCTTCGACCCACTCTCAAGTGGGTCGGAGGTACGGAGGCAAGCGGACGAATAGAATCTAGGCTAGCATAATATAGCTCATAGCTCACCACCAGGCAGCCTTAGACCTTTACAAAACTAATCTTATCTTCAGATTCTGTGATTACTCACCCTCAAGTAAACAAGACCTTTCATGTACCACATTGAATGACAAACAATAAAATGTTTTAGATAGCAAAAACCTGATAAGTATAGAATAAAAAATTGTGTTCATTCCCAACTCAAAACTGCTATCAATGGTTAATCACATTGACCATAGAATACAAAGGACTGAATGAGTCAGCTCTGCAGTAATGTAAAGGTGAGTCTAATAATCATGTGATTTTCTCAGTGCAAGGTGGCGTCCTAACTGATATACAGGTATCAAGGAGAATATTGGGATATAAAGTTGATGAATACTAATTCACAAATACAGTGACTGAAAAATGTCATAAGGGACTGATCATTGTCTTTGGCATGGAGAGGGGTGGATTAAGGAGTTACCCTGTTTTTAGTTTGGCTATTGGGGTCAGTGTGTTTTTGAAATGCTTAATCGGGGGGGGGGGGGGGGGGGTGTTCCGTGTGTTTTTGAAATGCTAGGGTTCCGTGTGTTTTTGAATTACGACACAGGCTCATAACTTGCCTAATGATACATCATACCAGCCACGAATTTCATCAGTCAGTTGCATTTTTTGACATGATCTTTGGGTTTCATAACTTTTATATCTCAGAGACATGTATCAGAGATATCTTGATGTTTGCAAATTAAAAGTCTGTTTTGCATAGTGCATCAATCATTATGAAATCTGCAGTTCATATGAAAAGCATGACAAATTTCTGATTCTTTTGTTTTCTCTATGAGAATAAAGTATAAGAAAGCAACATTCATTAATATTTCACAATATATTTTATACAATACGTGACATCTTTGCCACATGTGGGGCCATATGTGGGGCAGGATGCGCTAACTATTTTTGAAACACCTGACATCACTTCTTGGTCTTTTAATTGGCCAGAGGTGCATATATCTTTCTTTCATGAATTTGACTTTGTTTGTGTACCGTCTATTTACTGTCTGTTCTGGGCTGTTGTGTCTATGTTTACAACTATTGACAATGTCTTACGAATTCTGACCTAGTGTTACTGGACTATGGATTGGTATGATTGCGATTATTTTAGAAAGAGAAAAATGACAAGATATTTTTCGTTCTCATCGATGCAACTATTTTCCTTTATGTCACAAAGTTTTCAAGCAAAAGGTGTTTTTTATGCCAAAAATGTGGTTAACAAAAGGCAGTTTTTGTCATTAGCTGCACTTTTATGGTTTCATCACTATAAGAAAAGGTCCTCTCAGACACTGACACTGTGCACATCAGATTTGGCTACAACTTATAAAAATAGTGACAACATCACTGTTCGCTCCCATATAGTTATCAAAACAAGTCAACAATTGTATGAAACATGGACATACATATACAGACAGACTGACATACACAGACTGGCACAGAGTGATGACATTGACCCCAAGTGTGCCTTGGCCCATGGAGAGTGATAAAGATATAACAAACAGCTGAATGTAATGATAAAATAGTTAAGTATAGGCCTATACAGGCACTGAGAGTGAATATGTTACAGCAATTTGATTAGTTTCTTTTCCTTTTCTACTTCTGTGATAATCTTTAAGACAATCAATCTCCAAGGCAGTATACAAGTATTGACAAATATTACAAGCACACAGTAAACTGTTCTTGATTTTTCATTTACAATATTTGACATAGACTGAAATACATAACATGCAACCAATGTTTACACTTTGCCCATACACCAGATACATGGAGAAATTTCAACATACAATCATCAACTCAGAAACTCTACAGGGAACGGTAAACATTGTTTTCTTCCAGAACAGCTGGTGCATCCACATCTGGAACAACTTACAAACTTAACCAATTACACAAGGATGATGACACAAGAGATAAAGTTAATTAAACTGTGGTGAACTTGACTATTCCTTTCAAATCCTTACCTAACTTGACATCTTATACTAAAATACACTGCAAAATTACATCAGGGTGGACCATTTGATAAGGGGTGGTGTCTGGAAGATCGATGAGGTACATTATCTTTTTTATCCGATCCATTGTACATTCTTTTTCCCCCTCTCCCACCTTTTCTTTTTGTCAAACCTTCTCTGGCTGAATTTTTTATTGGCATTTGTTTGGAATTTTTTCAAAATCTGCCAGGATTTTTTTACCGCATTTCAACACCAAATACAGTTTACCATATCAAATGCTTACTAAATCACCAAATTATATACTCTGAGTTCCAGTAGGTAAAAAATTACCAAAAAAAATCATTAAAATACAAAATGAAAGATATCCCAGTAAAACTGACAGTTTCGCAAAGTTGCCCCAAAAATTCAAAATTCCGGAATTTCAACTTAATTTCAATATATCTTATTAACAAAAACCCTAAAAACCGGTTTGCTAAATATCAAAGCAATCAGACTGGTAAATTTTGAGAAACAAATTTTTTGACCAAATGAGAAAAATTGCCCCCCAAAATACAAAATTGCAGATTTCATCCTAATTTTGAATATATCTAATTTTAACATAAACCCTAGGAACCTGTACACTAGATATCAAAGCTACCAGATCAGATGTTTTAGGAGAAAAATTTTTTGACCAAAAAAGGCAAAAATTGCCCCCAAAATAAAAAAAAAATTGCCAGTTTCAACATACCTTCAATACATTATATTGAGATTAATCTTAGATACCTGTATACCAAATATCAAAGCTATCAAATCCGTAGTTTTTGGATAAAAATTTTTTTTATCAAAAATTGGGAAAATTGCATCAAAATTACAAATATGACAATATCAATACAATTTGTACAAGCATGACTGAGGTCATCCTGAGGAACATGAATATTAAGTTTAATAGCAATCAGACGAGTGATTTCAGAGAACAAGATTTTTTGACTAAAAACGGAAAAAATACCCTAAAAATACAAACATGCAAATTTCATCCCAATTTTTGCACACATAATTTAGAATACCTAAAGAAATCTGCATACCAAGTTTCAACCAAATCTGACCAATGCTTACTGAGTTTTAGCCATTTGCAGGATTTTTCCTTTTTTCCCCCTCATTTGCATATTTTTGGCACTGACATGTTCATTTGAACAAATTCACATCTCCTGCCCTAGGTGCACCTGTACACCAAATACTAAGACAGTAGGTGCTACGGTTTAGGAGTTTTTGATGTGGACGGACATACATACATACATACATACATACATACATACATACGTACATACATACATACATACAGACGACATTTTTCCACCTTATACGAATACCTCCCATTTGCATATATACATATGCATATATATGGGAGCTAAAAATGGTTCTCTACAGCTTCTCATGAGATGTAATTGGATGATTGGCAATAGTCTAATTACCGACTGAAGGTTTGGATCAGACATGTAAACAATTTCACAAAAACACAGAATGATTGAATGTTAAAATATTTACCAAAGAAATTATATATATATATATATATATATATATATATATATATATATATATATATATATATATATATATATATATATATATATATATATATATATTATATATATATATATATGGTATATATATATACACATATATATATATGTATATATATATAAGTATATAAATATATATATATATATATATATATATAATATATATATATATATATATATATATATATATATATTTATATATATGTGTCTGTGTGTCTGTGTGTGTGTCATTTGCATTTCATCTTTTGTTTTACCTTTGTGGAGGGTTCACCCTGTTTTAAAAAGTTGGAATGGGGGGTCAGCCACTTTTTGACATCTGCAAAAATAATCCAGCCCATCCCCGGTCGAAGAAATTATTCCAATTATTCCTAATGAACGTGATGTGCAGAGGTCAATTAAAAACCAAAAACTGAAGGTCTGAAACAAAAAAAACTACAGAATTAAAGTTACATGTGATTTTAAACAATGTACGACTAAAATAAATACATAGCCATTAAGTCCACTCTGGGTAAATCTTATATTACACAGGTGATAAAGATCAAACTCCATTTCAAAGCCACAATAGTCTCCTTTATTATATTGATGCCACTGGAATGTATATATTCTTCAACAATTTGTTGAATATTTCAGCTCATCTTTACAGTTTTTAGTATTGTGTGCATATAGAGATCATCTGTTAGAGTAACAAGCACAACAAAAATCGTGACTTAAAATTTTGAAGACTTTATTTTTGTTTTGTTTTGATTATAAACAGAAAGTACCAGGCCTGTAGTTTCAACACCTTATCATGCAGATTGGAAAGTTGTTGTGATGTTTTTCTGATACATATTCACTTGCACACTGGAAAAAGAAAGTGAAATGGATAGTGTATGAAATAAAAAGATACATACACTGATGTTCAAAATTATATTGATTCATAAAAATTGTATTATATTATCAAACCAACTTGCTTTTTTCAGCCATAAAACACTCCAAGCCACAGGTAAAATATGAGATTTTGACCAGTTCACGACATATATGCACCAGCAATTGGGAGTGCATGTATGGAGTAAACTGGTGGAGTACCTGCTGATAGGATATTTATTGCTAGTATATTGTAACAGTATATTTAAATTCTTACACAAAATATTTCTCTACCTTAGAGTGCCTGTGTATGTTCTGTGTTCCACCAGTGTGGTATCATGAACATAGCACTGTTCTTTTCACATCTCAACCAATCAGATCACGGTATTTTTGCCATTAAGATACTTGTATGATATTTTGACAATTAATACAATGTGTAGAGTTTGAAACTTTAATACTAATTGCTACATTGAAAATTATTTGAAAATAATTCCACTTTAGAACAATTCGGTAAACATCTATTGCATATCTAATAAATAAAATATATTCTGCCTTTTGATAAAGCTTGTAGATTTTACCACTTTGGAATAATTTAGTCAACATCTATTGCATAATTCTGAGCTTGAAGGATTACTTGACTGTTTGATGATCTGGTGTTAGATACTTGATTTTGTTAATGAACTTCACTGCAAATAAGAACCCTTAATGACAATAAAGCAATAATAACAGCTGTATATTTTGATAATACTTTCATGACAAATTAATCTAGAAAACATGTTCATCTTCTTCTCAGTATGTTTAATGTAATACAAAGTATTAACCTTACTGACACAGCATATTTAAGTGGAGAGCCATTTGATGTCTGGGGGTGGTGGAAATGGGTATGACAGCAAATATTTTTCCAACTGTGACAGCGATTTTCTTACTATTGTCAGTCTACTTTAAGCACATGCCATCACAGGATTTTATTTTTTTTCTCATTCACTCGCCAACATTTTTTCCACAACATTCACCACATCCCCCTCCCCTCCAGATCAAATGATTCTCCCCTGATGTGAACAATGTACACCTTTGTTGTTGCTGAGTAAATTCTAGTCTGGATATGATGTCGGACATATACTGTCTATTTTGAGGAGTTGAACACTGGTTATCTCTACATAACTTTTGGAAGTCAAACTAGAAACTGTACTCTACTCACGAACACAAAATTGTACAAACCAACATAAAAGATACAGTGGATGAAGTTTTAACCCTTTACCATAATGGTTTGGCCCAAATCCATTGTTATCAATGGAAAGTGTGGACCTGTTTACAGGAATGGGGTTGAGCAGGTTACGTATCTTGCTGAAGTAATCAGCTACATTAATTGATGATTACAATTTCAATTTACATTGACTGCCATCTAATTGGCAAAGCCTAGAGTCACTATTCGTGATTATTACAAGATGACAGAATAAATAGAAAGTATACAAATAACAAAGTTACTATTAACATCTTCACTTGTAGAAAGCGTTTCTTCCTAAAATAGTTCAACAAAATATTCTGCTCTGTAGCAAATCATTTTAGGAATATCATAGAATACTAAGATCACACTGTACCACTACAGAAGGGCTGTAGTGTTTGTGACACACAGTTCAATTTTTCATCAAAGGCTCCCTTAGACATGCAGATTTCTGACAGGATGAGTAGATCCAGTATTTCCAGATCAAGCAATGATCATTCTGTAGAGCAGTTGTGATGAGGATATGTAAAAACTATTCTTCAAAATATGAGCAATGTAAAAAGAGAGAGAAGACTCAAAGCAAAACCATTATATTTTCACAGGACATTGGTACAGAAACATAAAACAATCTACTTTCAGTTCTTTTATTAACCTTGCTCTATAAAGATGTGATAAAAATAATTTGAAAGGATACAAGAGGGCAAAATAGAGAAATATACAAAACTAAATTCAAAATTTACAGAAAAAGGCATGATGACTATGAAAGATTTGTAAAAGAATTTTCTCCTTGTACACTTTGTTGGTGAAATTTACTACCAAAACCACATTTGACAACCATAAGGTGACAGGACTATTGATATCAGGCATTTTTCGTAACTTACAGGTAGATGTGGCTAGATGGTGGATTTAATACATTTGTCGAAAGATTTATAAAATATTTGTATTCATAGAGTGCACCCTCAGTGGGCAAAACATTCTCAGCAAGGTATTAAAAGTACAACTTCCTGTTGATGCACTTTGTAAAAAGTTGATCTTAACAATTTTGGACTAACATTACGGACACAGCGTGTCTGACTCACACACCCCTGACAACCAAGTAGCTGTAGACCAGTGTGTAATAAGAAAATGGATTATTCCTTGATGACCAGATAGTTGTAAACTGGAATCTTGTCAGCCCTTTGATCATTCTGGTCACAGGCAAAGACCATTAAGTGGTAGTGACCTGGATTCTCCATAAAGAGTAAGAACGCAGTCTTACCATCTTCAGGTTGAGAGAACACAGTACTTGTTAGATCCTGTGTACCCTGCATGTAGTGATACATGAAGGTGTACCCTAATCTTACCTCATGAGAATAGCCAATCTGAAGATTCAGATCATCATCTTTGGTTACTATCACTGGTTGGCTTTGGTTTAGATTACGTAATCCAAAGGCATCAAAGGCAGGACATGGACCCCAGGTGTTTTCAGATACATAGGGATAGGGTGTCACATTCAGTTTGGGCTCCCTGCAGACAACCAGGTAACTGCAGAACGGTATGGCTTGCTTTGTGTCGCCAGCTTGGAAAATTATGAAGAGATTGAATGCAAACCTTCCAGGGCACGGAGGTTGGAATCGGAATGAAACCACTCCATCTCCGACACCCTGAAGGTGGTATCTCTTGAACTGACCCACGGGGGCGCCGTATGCAGTCACTTCACAATGGACTTGAACTGAACCTGTGAAATTGAACTGAACATCTGCGGCATCTCCATCACAAAGAACAACAGCATTGAAGTGGGTGAGAGGGAATAAACCAAAATTTTCAACTCCAATTGGACCCCACCAATTCATGGTAGATGGGGGAAGTGGGTACCTATCAGACGATGGCCGATGGCTATGAATTTTATATCTACAAATCTCGGTTGATGTTTCTGGATTTAATTCACCATCCAAGAAATGTTTCTTAGAATAGAAAACAAGATAATAGATGCCTGGATCCGGCAGCCGGATGTAAAAACTGAGACTGTTCTCTGCAACCTGTTGTTGGAAAACGTATGCTGTGAACCGTATTCCGTTCACGGTTTTGGCCACAGCAAGATGCTCATCAAAGATCTCACAGTTAACGACATAACCCTTTGTAAATGCCAGCTTTATCTCTAAGTCCCCGTTCTCTGCTTCGATGATGCATTTCTTGTGTGTTATGGGAACAAAACCGTAAGTGAAAAAATTGGGTTTTAGGAAGATGTCATTGACGAAATCTTCCATAGTAAAAGGATTCCGAAGTAGCTGCCATGGTGGGTCATTAGGGAAGTGAGTACGGATAATAACTTCCGGATCAGCCAGGAAATAGTGTTCATCATACTGATACCGGAATGGATCAAAAGTGCTGGAACTACCAATATGTGAAACTCCCCAGTTACAATCCACAAAGTGCCAGTATTCATCAATGCAGACTGCATTCCAGGTGTGACGGTATCTTTCATCATTGGGGCTGATAGACTGACCCGGACTGTAACCAACCATTTTAGCACAGCCTGCGATCTCAACACACTTCAAGCCAGCATACCTGTAAACAGATTAAAATATAGACAGAAACTAATATTTTAGAGTTTTCAAGAACTTTGTGATTCTATGGTTTGTTCTAAGTTTTATCTGTTGCAATACATCTCAGAAATTTCCTCAACCTTAGCCGCATGCAAGATCACACTTTGATATGAAAATGTTTCCTATGATCAATTTGATCTGAGAATCATAGTTTTGAAACTCATCATTGTCACTGTTATCTACTTTTATATGTAACATGAAGAGAACTGAACTTTGAAACAGTTAACGAAAGGAACAGTACTTCATTATACTTTATATTACAACCATGGAGATATCGAAATCAAATCATTTTTGCAGAGCTACAAAGAAATCTGCATGTGTTCCATAAAGATAACATCAACAATGTATTACCATTGCTCTGCTCTTTGTAATGCTGTACAAAAATACTTCTCATAAATATTGCATTGGTCTTCAGTATCTAAACAGCTCACCTACTCAACCGTGTTTAGGCACACAATTACATGGCATTCTTCTTGTTCATTCACAGAAATACCCATACTCTTGTTCATTCACAGAAATACCCATACTCTTGTTCATTCACAGAAATACTACACTCTTGTTCCAACTTTCAATATTTTATCATATTCATATACATAATAAAATAAAATGTAAATTTACTGTCTAAATGCACCATACAACTTATTCTAAGTGTAATAAGGTCCAAATTATATCAAACAACAAATTAAAGATCCGTTACTTGTAACAAAATCATACCAGTATGCACATACCTGCACATTCTCATAAACAATGTGGACCATGTAATCTTATGTTCATAGATGCCTTTCAGGACACCCAATGGTGTATCATCTACTGCATCATGTAAATCCATTTCTTGACAATTCTGAGCTGTGATCCATCGGAATATCAGGCGTATCTTCTCAAGTTGTGAGTTGGCTGGTTCTACTAGAGTATCAACCATTGATGAGAAAGTGGGTTCTGTGACAAGGCTTACTGTCTGTGCAACCTACAACAAGCCAATACAAAATGATACACATATGATACAACCTCATTTTATAACATTTGGAGTGTGAAGCTGATAACATGAGCCATGATTCACCCATGGACAACTTTTTTTACTGTAATAGTCCTAAAAAGGATAAGTACATAAACAAATCATCTCAACACAAATTACATTTTGTTTTATCAGTCATGATGAACTTTCCTTGTTTGTGTTCAACACTGATAAAAAGAGACAACATAACAGTATTAGTCATCATAATTATGGACAACTTAACACTCTATGCTGATTAGTGAAGGCAATGCAACAATTAATCCTGATTGTTAGAGAGAAAACATAACATTTAGTACTGATTATTACAGACAATCTAACTGTCATTACTGATTATAATGAATTTTGATCAGTAGAAATAAGTGGCATTTAATGTGACAGCTAACAGTGATGTAACGATGTAACAGCTACAATGATTGGTAGAGACAATGTAACAATTAACAGTGATTGGTGCAAACAATGTACATTTAATAGGATTTGGTACAGACGATGTAATAGTTACTATAGATTAGTACGGAAAATGATAGAAAAATCTCCCTCCGGAGGCTGACCTTTGAACTGTACAATACAACTGTGTATCTGCCGGTATGTCTGTTAAACGCTCGAGGGTCAAGCTAACAATGAATACTCAAGGTAGCCTCGTTCCCACGACATCCAGCACAGCCTCGAACCCGCCCCATTTAAATACAATAAAACAAGTATTATTGCACACTACAATATTTTACTTATTAACAGTTTGATCATGTGGATAATATTTTTCCATTTTAAGAAATTTTTCTCAGCATACCCTGATAGCATGTGCATCCAATTCTCTGAAGATAGCCGGATCAGTGTAGAGTTCTTGCTTCTTTCTGACTGGGTATTCATCTAACAGTGGCATCATAACCAACGCCATAGATTGTACTGGAGTTGTCCACAGCTGTGTCTGTGTGGCTTGTGCCTCAGGTATTACATTGAATTCATCATCACTGTCTTCGGAGTCAGACGGTTCCTGGATGGTAAAAATTGCATGAGACATTGCTTGTCAAAACCTGATAATCATTGCTGGACTTATGGATAGATGTATAATAGATATGCTAACTACACTTAAAATTTGAACACAATATATGCAGGCCAAAAAATAAAGTTTTTTGTTTCTCTCTTACAAAAATGATGCAGTTATAAGGTCTTTCTTTCCATTTTTATTATAGCTAAAAAACATCCAACTACCACACAATAATACAAAAACAGCAACATTTATATCCAAGCTGTAATTCTTGCATACAACAAAATTAATACAATACTATACAATTCAGAAATGATCAAATAGTAATATGTTTTGCATTGCCATTTTTAGATGCTATATTTGATTCTTTTCAACAGGCTGTGATATTGCTAGTCCAGATCGCTGCACAAGGATAATAAAACTAAATTGTTTTGTCTCATGTGAAAGTTTATTTTCTTCTCCTTCCACAATTTGCTATTCACGATCTCCTAACAATAACCAGTAAACTTTCTGACTCGTATATTTTTATACATTATATTGGAATATATTAATTTTCCCTCCCCTTCATTGGCATACCTTAAAATTGCAAGATCTACATGTTTATTTCATCACTTACAATTCGTCTTCCTTCCAGTGCAGCGACTTGTTCAGCTAGCATTGCATTAAGTTTACTTTTTTCCTGTCTCAACTTGATTTGCAACTCAACCATGTTTTGTTGATGTTTCCTCATCATGCTTTCATACTCTTCCTGCGTGACGTCACCGCTATCAAACTTCTTTGAGATGGCTTTGGTCATGTCACTGTCATACTGCTCAATGTCTTCTTGTAACATTTGGAGTTGTTCTTCACTAAGTGTTTCCTTGTTTTTCTGGGAAGACATAACAAGAGAGTCTTATACATTCTACCTCTATGAGTAAATGCCAAACAATGGTGTGAAGATATTCTCAGATACACTTGTGACTTCATTGACTTATGACTAGAAGTCCACATATATTCTTTCACAGATTTCACTTCTCTTTTGGCATCACTCTGCGTCAATTTGTCTTCAATTTTTTTGGGCATATTGATCCTACTTCTGTGAGGCGTTAACAGTTACCATTCTAACATTGGTCAAAAGTATACTCAATTTTTGATGAACTTTATAGATTGAAATACCTAACACATGTTCCTTTTGATTTGGTAAATCATCTCTTCAATCCCCATAGATTGAAATATCTAGCACATGTTCCTTTTCAATTTGATAAATCATCTCTTCAATGCCCACCAATATTCTGACTTTGGTAGTGATTTTAAAGTTGAATTTGTTGTACATTTTTGAGTTGTCATTTGCACAAATTAGAAATTAAACAAATTTGAGTTTGGTACCATCAACAGTTATTACTGCGACTGAAGAATAGGATCATACACATTTCAACAGTATTGGTGATTCCATTGACTTAACTCTCACTTTTTCAATACAAAATTTGTACTTCATCGATTTGTCATGAACCCTTCAACTTTATTAAATTTGATCTTTTGACAGTGGTTTTCATAAATTCCACAAGCATGCTACATCTGACCAATCAAATTGCTACTTTGGTCAGTTCTCCACCAATAACATTATTTCTCTAATTCAAAATCAGATTTCATAAATCCTCCATGCACTGCACTTACCCAATAGCACTTACCAAAGCAGCTAGCAATCTAGCTCTCAATAGCACTTACCAAAGCAGCTAGCAATCTAGCTCTCAATAGCACTTACCAAAGCAGCTAGCAATCTAGCTCCCAATAGCACTTACCAAAGCAGCCAGCAATCTAGCTCTCAATAGCACTTACCAAAGCAGCTAGCAATCTAGCTCTCAATAGCACTTACCAAAGCAGCTAGCAATCTAGCTCTCAATAGCACTTACCAAAGCAGCTAGCAATCTAGCTCTCAATAGCACTTACCAAAGTAGCTAGCAATCTAGCTCTCAAAAGCACTTACCAAAGCAGCTAGCAATTTAGCTCTCTGTTCCTCCTCAGTTTGTTCCATTTTCTTCTTTCTTTTTCTCTCCGCTATTTTTTCCAGCAGAGTCTGTCGCTGTCGGTCTTTCTGTCTGTCCAGTTTTGCTTTCAATCTTTCCATCTCGTCTTCATGTTCTCTTAGAAGTCTTGCGTAGTCTTCATCTGATAAATCTCCTTTCTTTGTTCTTTCTTCAAATTCTTTTTGTTTTCCTTTCATTTCTGTCTCAATGTCTTCCATTTCTTCCTCGATTTCCTGTAAATCTCCATCTTCCTGTGAAAGCATAGAAGTACAGTCAATTTATACATTCTTGCAAAAAGCATACAATAAATATTCAGATCTCTCGTTACAATTCGCAATCTTGATAATATTAAAGTGCTCTAAGAAGCCCTTATTGCCAAATTTTGAAATCATCTACACTGTCTTATACCCAGACAATCTGCTCTTGCACAACAACATGTACGACCAATAAATAGTCTCAAAGTTTGCACACCTTATACCTCCGCCTTTGGTACTCTAAACACAAAAGTGTACATTGTGTATGATCTGACACAAGCGTAAGTTGAACTTCACAATTTGGTACATGTACTCTCACATGTTACAATCTGCCAAATTGTCACACACAACTGACAAGGCTAACGACAGAGCTACACAGCAGCAAACTACATCCAAATGATGAAAAATACGCACATGAATATTTATGCATATTTCTACATGTCAATACAATAGCACATGTAATTGAAATACACGTACTACTAAAGCTGGGTCTTTTACATAGACAATGGATGTCAACCCTCATATTATAATAAGAGTAGCAATGTAAAAAGTATACGATTGCTACAATGTAGCAACTATGATAACTGTTACATTTGTGGATCACTAGCTGTAGTTTGGTAAGCAACTATCATGGCATATAGATCTGTCATTTGTAACATTCATGTATCAAATTCATATCACAGTAACACACCTGGTTTTTCTTTCCTCTCTTCTTTACTTTGTCTTTCCTTTCTGCAATTTTCTCTTCAAGACTCTTCTTCATTTTGTCTTTCTCTTCTTGTAACTTTGTGTCCAGCTCTTCATGTCTTTCCTATGCTGTGTAGTAATCGTTCATACTCCTCTGGGGAGAGCTGTGATTTTTTCTCTTTTAACTCGTCTTCATATTCTACCTGTACTGTTTGACGTCATCTTCAAATAGCTTGAGTTGCTCTTCTGACAGTACCTCTTTACTTTTCTGTAAAAATTACAAAACATCAAGTTTTGCAGATGTTTTCATGCTGTGTTTTGTTGTCAGACAACTCCATTTTATCCTCATTGACATGGATTTCAAAGGATACTAAAATATATTCAGGATTTCTAGATACATATTGTTGGCACAGAATTTATTTTGCATAACATATACCAGGGGGACACACGGATTTCAATCACTCGAGTGATTTTTTTGTCCT
Organism: Ptychodera flava; assembly: GCF_041260155.1. NCBI lineage: Eukaryota > Metazoa > Hemichordata > Enteropneusta > Ptychoderidae > Ptychodera > Ptychodera flava. The sequence goes on from NC_091934.1 coordinate 43,900,260, forward strand.
CAGGCAAATCTTTGGTAACTTTTTGATAGTTTACATTCAAAGTAAACACTGTAAAACGCTCATAGTTCTGGATAAGGTACCCTACAAATCAATGATTTTGCTGGTTAGCCTCTTGGGCAATCATTGTCAAATTTTTACTACCTATCTGTAAGACCCAGTTGTAAATCCATAGCATAGTTCAATATCCAGCCCTGATAGAACTTTAAGACTGTGAACTAGCCAATCTTGGACCTTATCAGTCCACCAGACAACCCTGATTTTATAATAAATACAACTTTTTTTTGCAGAATTGTTTCATATGCATTACTTCAGAACACTTCAAATTCACAAGACTCACCATTGCAGCTAAAAGTTTTGCTCTTTCCTCATCTTCAGTTGTCCTCATCTCTCTCCTTCTCTTCCTATTGGCTAATTTCTCCAACAAAGCCAGTCTCTGTCTCTCCTTATTCTTGTCCAGTTTCTTACCCAGTCGATCAAGCTCTGCTCTGTGTTCTGCAAGAAGTCTCTGGTACTCCTCTTCTGATATGTGTGGTCTCTTTCTCTTCATTTCTTCTTCAAAGTCAAGTTTTCTCTGTCTGATTTGCATTTCGATGTCATCGCCCTCACTGGATCCTATTCCAGCTTCCTGAAATCACAGAAATATCAACACTGCCATCCCTCAGAAAATATATCTGTACCCATTTACATATTTCTTTCATAAATTCAGTTTTATTTTTTTTATGATCTTAATTCAGGATTTGTATTGATTCCTTACTGTACTTTCCAGACTCTCTCTCATTCATGAGGTCTTTTGGAGTTAGATGGGGCCACTCATTCACAAAATACAAAAGTTATAATTTTTTTTTCAAATAAGGACTCGCCTTGGACTAGTTACTGAGATTTACAAATCACAATTTCAGGAACATCTAACATGCAGCATAGAAGATAGTTCACATTATGGGTTAACTTTTATTTGATCTAAGTTGTGAATAATGCTACTGTTTGAAGTACTGAAGGAAAATTAGGAAGAAGGTGCTCTGTTTCTCATCTTAGGTCTCTTACAAATATGACAAAACAACACGACTTTTACTTCACTTTGGATATTTTTTAACTCAGAAGATTCTCCTGCCTGTCAACATGAAAACATTGGAATTACTCACTGTAGTATTATTTGATGGCAGTGGTATTTTTGCCAGGCAGCAAGATGACAGAATTTATTTTCACTGTTCAGAAGTGCACATGATTCTATTGACATTGACATTTTTGGTTTTGATAATTTGCAATAATTTGATTACTTCTCTGTCATTTTTCCTTTTTTTCCGTTGTACATGAAAAATAATTGATGTGGCCAGTCCAGACTGACATACTAGTATGTAAGGATGAGAAACAAACTAGTTTGTTTTGTGGCCTAATATCAATATTGCTATTTACTTCAAGTTTTTTCTTTCTCCTTGCGCCAAGTTTCTCTTCCAAAATGCGTCTCTGTCTCTCTTTGTCTCTTGTAAGCTTATGAACCAACCGCTGCATTTCTTTCTTGTGTTCTGCAACAAGTCTATAAAATAGACATGTTTGCTGATGATTGAAATCTGGTACATATATTTGATCAATTATGATGAAATATTAATGTGGGGAGTGCATCATGCTGCTCATTTGCTTGAAAAATATTAGTATATTGAATGTAAAATTACTGACTGTGATGACTATTAATTAACACGCTTCTTGAAATTGAAAGTTCTAACATTTTAAAGGGAAACTTTTTTCACTTTCTTCTATAATCAGCATGAAATAAGCGGTCATGGCACAAATATTGATATTACAGAGACAAATTACCTGAAATTTCATGATATTTGAAATATAATATGGCAGCCATTTCTTACACTAACTCCCTACAGGGAAAATTATATTTTCCATTTACACAAATTCAAGATGGTGAAAACTTAACATACTGAATATCTGTCCATGATGCTGATACTAATTTTATTTACATTTGAACTGTAAACTTATTAAACCTAATGTTCATGAAAATTTTCGTCTTTCAATAATTATGATTCTCACTTCAAAGTTGCATAGTTATCCAAATACATCTTATCAAAATATTGTGTAAAAATTTACCTTTGATATTCTTCCTCTGAAAGTTCATGTTTCTTGCTGGCTACCTC